>NC_037544.1:6255299-6257587 GCF_001531365.2 Cynara cardunculus var. scolymus
ACATATAAATATAAATAAAAACAAAGTTGGTAAAACCTTACCTATTTTAATTAATTAATACTTTCTCAAAGACATTAAATTAAATATTTATTAAAATAGTTATCAAACTTTTATTATTAATCATGCAACAAAAGTAACTTTTACATCTAATTTAACCAACACCTTCATCCATCACCTCCACCGCCACACCATTATAGTCGTCGTCACAATCGCCATCAAATACTCCGTCACAGCTGCCACGCTCACCCTTGTCACATGCATATTCCAATTATCTGCGAGATCCCGTTCCAATTCCTAGGACCGTTGCAATCTTTTGTTAGACATGTTACATTTGGAAAGTTCATTTATGTTCGTGTATTTTAATAAATGAACGAACATAAACACATTTTTTGTTTCCTTAGTTAAATAAACGATTGCTTCGCTCGTCCATATATATATATATATATATATATATATACTTATATAACGATAGGTTCATTTGAGAAGTTATGAAGTGATCCTAGCCCTGCATTTGGTCTAGATTTGGGGTTTTACTGTAAAGCACCGGATAATTTCTCACATGGTATACGAAAGATAGTGAGGTGGTTTCGTAACTTTTACAAATAGGCGACAAAACAAGTGATTATGTAAAATTGTGTGATTCAAATATGAACTAATTAACTGATTCAAATATGAACTAACTAACTCGATTCACATATGCACTTGTTTGCCGCCTATTTATAAAAGTAACTACCTCTTTATTTTTCATTTGACCAGTCAAACCGCAATTCTTGACCAATATTGACCGTATGAAGAGTTAGAATAACTTGTTTACAACTCAAATACTTACCACTTCTCAAAACCTTTTTCTGCTTTTATATCATGACCCCTTATGTAAAATGGTTAATTAAATTAAGTTTTTAGAATTCCATTTTTTTCTCTCTTATAACTTCACCCGGTCGTTATGTTATCTTAGAGAAACGGAATGAGAGAGCAATGATGGTTGTTTTCAACAAATTCGTTCATTTAACATCTTAACGAACAAACACATTTTCTTAACAAACAAACATGAACGCAAAAAAATCTGTTTGTTTACCGTTCGTATATATCTATTTATGCTGTTAACTTAAACGAACGAATAGAAAGAAGCCTTGTTGGATTTGTTTATAGTCTATAAATTGGGCCCCAAATTGTTACAAGTCTCCACTTGCACCTCCCTGCCTGCCAATTCGTACCAAACAAACGTGTCATCAAATTTCATTATAATTTTTTCAAAGCAAAATTCATTTGATTGATTTTGGGCATCCTTAACTTGTAAATTTGCTCAAATTATACCTGGGATTTCTCCATCTTGGATCGGATCTTTTCTTCCAACACCGTATCCAGAGCGAAAATCCGGTTCAACTGGTGCATATTTTCGAGTATCTCGTTCTAAGATCGATCAGCCTTCGTTTTCATCACATCTCAGATGCTGCAACTGCACTGGACCCAGAAGGAGCTTGTTTACTACTCCTTTGCTAAGATCATGTTATGTATCGCTTTCTAGCTTTTCTTGGATATATTGCTACCCATTCTTGCCAAACACTTCTCCATTTCGCTCGCCCTGATTCGTTCTGCATACTTCTTGATAGTTTGGACTGTCTCTAAAGAATCTTTCCACCCTTCAAACTCTTTCACTGATTAACCGAGCTTCTATTGCCTTTCGTAAGCGGTCTTTTTGATTGGATTCAACGACTTCCTTGAGATCATCCACGTTAAAAACACTAACACTAACCGGCTTAAAATTCACAGGAAGCCGAGAAACAACATAAGTCAAGGAAGAAGAAGAAGAAGAAGAGGCGACTGAAGTACATTTGATCATGATGCTGGAATTTGAACCCGTATCAGGTAAAACAGCAGCAGAATTGGTGAAACTAACCATTATTGAAAAGCCAGAGACGTTCAGAAACCCTAGAAATTGAGATATGAAAGAGGGATTTGGAGAATATGATGGAACTGAAATGGCATCTTGGACCAATTCAAAATTGGATGGATATGGCAGAGAGACACAGGCAGGAATGGATGGTGGTTTGGAATTAGCCCCCACACGCCAGCTCTGGAAACGTCATTGTTTGCTTTTATGGGAGTTGCCCATTTATACACGTGGCTTGTTCAATGTTTTGGAAATTGAATGTCTTTTAAAAATTTATTAAGGTTATATTTTGTTAACTACTTATAAATTAATTGATAAAAAAATTATATTTGATAAAAATATAAAAATCATCAAAATAATATCTTGAAAAATTAATCAGTTATATATTTTAAAATAT
>NC_037544.1:6257882-6273252 GCF_001531365.2 Cynara cardunculus var. scolymus
ATATTTAAATGATTAATATTGTTAATAAGATAATTAAATTATAATAAAAATATAAAACAAATAAATAATTTTTTTAATAAAAAATAAAATTAACTAACTAATTAATATTCATTGATGAAGCATTTGACTTATTAACTGTTTTTATGGTCAACATTTATTTCTTGTTTTTTCTTTGCTGAATTGGAAGATCCCCAAACAAACACATCACATTCACATTATAACCTGCAGTCCTACAACCATTCTTGAGTTATTCATCTCATCCAATTTTCTTTGCAAGCATATTTCCTCAACAAACTTTTGACTTGATTCAAAGATCAAAATTATCAGGAGGTCTCATGTTCAAATTCAATGAGGAATAAAAAATCCTTTGTGGCCACGGATGCGGTGAATCCGGGTTATCTGTAAAGCAGGTAGTCGTCCTGGGATTAGTCTGCTTGTATAACGGGTTGAAGATCCAAGTTAATAAAAAAAGGGATCCTTCAATCATGCATTCAATGGTGTCTTCTTCAACTTCATCCAATCACAAGATCAACTTTAAGTACGATGTATTTTTGAGTTTTAGAGGTGAAGACACTCATACCAACTTCGTTGATCATCTTTATCACGCTCTTAAGCGAGAACGCATTGAAACTTACAAGGATGACAAGAATCTCAAAAGAGGAGGAAAAATCAGTAAGAAGCTCATTCAAGCCATTGAAGACTCAAAATTCCATGTCGTTGTTTTCTCCAAGAACTACGCATCTTCATCATGGTGCTTGGATGAGTATTGGGAAGACAAATATGCAATGAGTTTGATGGTAGCAGCTTTGTTGAGAATGCCCGTGAATCTTCAAATTTCGTTTTATTAGGTTTGAAGTCGTTGCAACAACAGGTCTTAGAGATGTGTTAAATAGGCAAGATATCACTATACATGGTGTTTTTGACGGGGAAAAAGATGATGAAAAAGAATATGCCTGGTATAAAGGTTCTTGTTGTTCTAGATGATGTGGATCATATAGACCAACTTAAGGCCTTAGCCGGTGAACCTAATTGGTTTAAGCCGGGAAGTAAAATCATCATTACAACAAGAAACAAGCAAGTACTGCTAGCACAGAAAGTGAACCGGATTCATGATGTCAATATGCTAACGGATTTAATTGTTGATGATAAACATACTACCTTAGTATAGCAATTTAATTGTATGTATTTTTGCAACATCTTCCTTCCTTCTAATGGTCTGTGCTTCTCTCTCATTTCTTTCTAGGTTTTAGTTTTCTTAATTAGATTTTAATGAATAGATAGAAAGAAAGAAAATGAGGTAAATGTCTAAAATGCCCTTTCTGTTACTTGTTTAAATGGTAGTAAAAAGGGAAAGTAAGCAAGAAAAAGAGGCTTTTGTATGAATGATGAACTACCTGAAGAGATCTAGTGTCACAATATCTTGTCGTTTGTCACTTTCATCTTCAGTTACTGATTCACCAGATTCCTTATCCTCAGATGCTTCTTCAACATCCTCCCGCCGTTCGTCTTCTGATTCATCATCGGCTTCCTCGTGCTTACTTTCTTTCTCAGTTTCGCCTTTTTGCTGCTTTTCGTCTTTTGTTCCACTACAACCACATTCTTCAACATGCAGCTGCTTCTTTTTTTCTACTTCACCAGATTCCTTATCTTCAGTTTCATCAATTACTACAATTTCGTCAAACTCCTGCCTTAATTTCTCCATTGCTTCAGCAACATCCCATGGCTGCAACAATTAAATTAAGTGTATATATATATATATATATATATATATATATATATCATCCCATACTTATCTATCTATCTATCGAGTTAAGACTAGCTAATATGATCACCTCAGAGATTACTGCCTGAATTTCTAACATGGCCTTAATAACGTTTGGTCGTGGACCATATATGTCCGCAAACTGCTCCCAATTTGAACTACCAGGAGGAGGACATGTTGGATCAATCTGAACATATTTCCACAATTTTAAGAACCACCCATAAAATTAAACAGAATTTACTTATTATTGTCAAGTTGGGTCTTAAATAACAGAACAAACCGTTATCCATGAAGCAGATACAATTTGTATTCTCAAGATATTACTTCCGTACTCGCCAATCAGAGGCAGAACCTATATAAACAACAAAACTTAAGAGGAGCAAAACAGTAAAATTTGGGTTTTTGATTCGGTCCAGATTTATCACCTTTTCGAAGGGGATGGCCATTCGGTGATGATGAACAGTTGGCGGCATCAGAATTACTGGAAAAATGAAACCATCATATGCCTGCAAATTAAGAATTAATGAAGCTCAATATGGAAGTGTAGGTATTACAAAGTGCACATGTCAGTTTTGCATTTTGAAAACAATAAGCAATAATCAGTTTAATCGTGCATCAGTAATTAGTTGTGTGCAAGTAATAGCTTGGGTAACCTTTATGATTTCATCTATAATGAGTTCTTCAGCAGTTTTAACTTCCTCAACGGTACCCACCAAGTCCAGATATGCATGATGATGAAAATTGGTTTCAGAATCAGCTAATATCCCAATTGTAGCTTTAGAGATACGGTGAATGTTTTGTAACCCTTCAGTCCCTTCTTGATCTTTCACAAGAACCCTGATAAGCTGTGAATAAAATAAAAGAAGGACACACATTATCAGGAAAAGCCGGGTTACGCATTCGGAACAGATAAAATGTGTGGTGTCACGCACGTCTTTATTACGAATCCGGTATACTTTCCTATCTGCTTGTGCTCCTGCAGCAACTGCCTCAGCTAGTTGCTGAGATCTTCGTCCATTATCTTCTGATAACATTAGAAAATATTCCATCAGATGATCAGAACCAAAAGTACCAACAACATGTTCTTGAACAATTTTCCACTGGATCGATGTTATGTGTATTGATCATCAACATTGGATACAATTTAATCATAGTGCATATAATTGAAAACTGAAAAGGATGCAGAAGCTTTACATATTCATGAAACTAAAAATTTCCTAGAGATTATTGTTGGACAGCAGCCTAATCTAATGGAGAAAACTCATTGATACACCTTCTCAAACACACACACATTACACATCTACGGCCTTGATCGACATTTTCCACAAATATGTATATCTTAGTGACTGGAAGATTCAAATGGAACCAATGCTATTCTTGATACGTATTTGTGAATACTACACTTAGAAATAAACGAGATGAATTTACATGACTTGAGAGATATCTCAGAGAAAGACATTACAAAGTACATTAATTTCATGGAGATCTCGAACTTCTTACCGAAAATTCTCAAATAGCAGAGATCGTCAGTGGGATCACTACCAGGCTTCAGTAAAGATTTAGGCAAACGCAGGTTTGGCTCTTCAATTTTGGCCATATCATATATGTAACTTGGATTTGGCTCCATTTTCTTGCCTCCTCTGAGAGATGGCAGAGCGATTTGAGAATTGGCAGAGGAAGAAGACGAACAGGAAGAAATGGCAATGAGAGTTGTGCGTTGCCGTGAAAGGGATTTACAGATCGTTTCAACTCAAAAGACAAAAAAAGGCGGGAAATGGCCAAATGGGTCGTTATTTAACTACATAATTTACATTTCAAGTCCTTCAAGATATAATTTGCTTATGATTGGTCCCTCAGATTGCAAGTCTCGTTTCTCAAATAGAAATACCTTTTTTTCTCTTTAAGACGATAAACTTTTGTCACTTATTTATTTATTGATAATTTATTATGTAATGTGTATTTTTAGAATGGTTGTTGAAATAATTAAAAATCATATCTAATATCAGTGGTAGACTCATAATTTTCTCTAAATGCTAATACAAATTGACTATAAAAAATATCTAAATTAATCACAAAGGTGGTGTCTGATTGGTTTGAGCTTGGCTCCAAAAATCAAAAGTACCAGGAGGTCCTAAGTTCAAATCCAAGAAGGAATAAAAATCCCCTTGTGGTCATGGAGGTTCAAATGCGGTGACTTCGGGCTATCTGCAAAACAGATGGTCGTCCTGAGATTAATCAGCTCGTATAGCGGGTTGGATATCCAGCTTAATAAAAAAAATCTTTTTAAAGATTTTAACTTTATACATTTTTATTTTGAAAAATCTGTTAAAAATGATTTTATAACTTACAATTGAAGTCATCATTATCTTGTTATAATTGTTAATAGGGAGACAAATTGGTATGGAAAACACATTTATATTTTTTCTTGACAATAAGAAATAAAAAATATTGTATTCTTTTTATCTGATATAATTATATAATATGTAAATTCATATATATTATTGTATTATGACATTGGTGTGCATATATAACCATTTTAAATATTATATATTTTTTAAATTTTATATATAATATTTAAAAAAAGAGATGGCAAAAGTTTTATTCTATTTAAAAACGTATTTGGTTTAGAAGAACGGAACTTGAAATATGTGTTTGCATACAGGGACTAATCATAAACAAAACATATCTCAGAGGACTTAAGTGTAAATTATGTAGTTAAAAGTCATGTCATCTGATAACAGATTTTCCCGCCTTTTTTTATTTCGAGTTCAAACGCTCCGTATATAAAACCTGTAAATCATTTCACTGCAAGACAAATTTTTCGTAGCCGTTTCTTCCTGTTCGTCTTCTTCCTTTAGCAATTCTCAAACCTCTTGCCGTCTCTCATGGAGCCAAATCCAGAACCAGAAGGAGATAAATGTGCAAAGGAGAAAACTGAAAAGCCAAATCCAGAACCCGAAGGAGATAAATGTGCAAAGGAGAAAACTGAAAAGCCAAATCCAGAACCCGAAGGAGATAAATGTGCAAAGGAGAAAACTGAAAAGCCAAATACAGAACCAGAAGGAGACAAATGTGCAAAGGAGAAAACTGAAAAGCCAAATCCAGAACCAGAAGGAGACAAATATGCGAAGGAGAAAACTAAAGAGCCAAATCCGGAACTAGAAGGAGACAACAATGCAGAGGAAAAAACTGAAGAGCCAAATCCAGAACTAGAAGGAGACAGATTTGCCAAGGCAAAAATTGAAGAACCAAATCTGCGCTTGCCTAAAGCTTTGCTGAAACCTGATGGTGATCCGAATGATGATCTCTGCTATATGAGAATTTTTGGTAAGAAATTTAAGATCTCTAGATTTCTTGTGTTTTTGTATCGTAGCCTTCAAGTTCAAGAAGTTGATACGGTTTTTTTTCTGGTGATGTTTCTTGAAGAACTTCATCTAATTTTCAAAACATTTCTGTTCTGTTTGTTTCTTGAAATCGATCTCTGTGCGTAGGTTCCTTCTAGATCTTGTTAGTTTATCTATAATTTGGTTGATTTCATCCATGAAAGTTGTAACAATGTTGATCATATAAAATCATTATAAGCGTATATGAGACACATAATGTTTTGATTAAGTTTCTCCAGTCTCAGACACACATTCATAATGTTATGAAAAGTCTGGGACGGAAAAAACGTTGATAAGAAAACACTGCATAATTCAGATGTGTAAATTTGTGTGTTGAGATCGATGATGTATCGATCTAAGAGATTTTCCTGCTAATCTCTTGGAAATTTGTGTGTAAACCTTGCATCTGTTGTTATTCACTCCGCATGCATAGATGTCAAATATATATATATATATATATATATATATATATATATATATACGCCGTTTCTTGTTTTTCTATTATAGTTTCCAAGTCCAAGAAGTTTCTGTTGTATGCAGCGTTTCTTGAAATAATATCTCTGTAGATTCTTTCCGGATCTTGTTTAACTTTTTTGAATCAATAACCTAGTCGATGTGAAAGTCGTAATAAATGCTGCTCATCATGCATGTTCAAGAATGTTCTCTTGTTGTCAGAACTAAGAAGTGCATCTGCGGTTGTAACACAAACTTACTCTATTTACTTTGCAATATTTTTCTCTTGTTATCAGAAACAGATGGTCGGAGATCTCAGCATCTAGCTGAGGCAGTTGCGGCAGGAGCTCAAGCAACTCGGAAGGTTTACCGGATTCGCAATAAAGAAGTACTGTGTGGCATCACTAATTATCTCTGTTAGTTCCAGATATTGGCACCAGTTTTTTCCAGCTGATAATTTGTATCCTCCTGTTCTTTTTTGTATTCACAGCTTATCAAAGTTCTTGGGCCAGATGACAGAGGGATGAAGTACATCCACCGCATGTCAAAAGCTACAATTGGGATATTAGCTGATGCTGAATCCAATGAGCATCGCCAGTCATATATGGATTTGGTGGGCACCGTTGAGGAAGTTAAAACTGCTGAAGAACTCATCCTAGATGCAATCCTAGAGGTTATTGTTTTAATTTCCAAATACGATTAAAATTGACATGCGGACTTTGTAGAATTTGCTACTTACACTTGCCGAATTGAGCTTGTAGACATATGATGATATGATTTTTCCAGTAATTTTGATGCCACCAACTGTTCATCACCACCAAATGAGCGTCCCCTTCTTCAAGGTAATTAATAAATTATCTACACTTAGTTAGACCAAAATCATAGTTTGTTAATTATTATGTTCAATTCCTCTTAACTAAGCCTTGTAGTTGATTGTTTATATAGCTTTTTCCTCTCATTGGCGTCCGCCGCAGTAATATCTTGAGAATGGAAATGATATCTGGTGCTTGGATAAAGGTTTGTTATTTTTATTTTTGAAGGTTAAGTAATTAAATTGATTTTGTTGTTTGAGCAAGTATCAACTAAATTGTGGATATATGTTCAGGTCGATGTATCTAAATCTCCTCCTGGTGGTTCAGAACTTGAGAGAGTAGTAGACATATATGGTCCACGAATGAATGTGATCAGGGCCATGTTAAATGTTCAGTCAGTAATCTGTGAGGTGATCATATTAATTAGCTTGCTTTTTAATTAACTAAAATAATTTCATATATAGATAGATAAGTTAAATTTTTTTGTTGCATTGCAGCCTTGGGAATCATCTGAAGTAGCGAAGAAATTGACAGAGGAATATGGAGAACCAGAAATAATTGATGGTCAAATTAGAATAAGAGGTGGAAGGCGTACTCAACAATCTGCAGGCACTTCTTCTTCAGCTGAAACTAAGGGATCAGAAAAAGAAGTTAAAGAAGGTGGTTGTAGTACTGGAACACAAAAAGAAAAGCAACAAGATGTTGATGAAACTGGAAAAGGGAAGGCAGCAGCAGATTAATTGTTTTAGAACTGCATGCATGAAGAAACCAAAGTCCATCTACTATTTGGTCATGATGCATGATACAAAATGGTATGGTATTTGTGTGTCCTGCCTCTTTTTGTTACTTACTGATTGTGTTGGATATTATGTTCCCACATATATACCTTTGTCATTCTAATAGTACTCTTCTAAGCATCATCTTCAGCCTTGAACTCCTCCCCATAAGTCTCTTCTAGTCCCCTTGTGATTTTCCTAACTTTTATCTTGAAGTCTTTTCAGATTAGTAGAAAGTGACGTCAACACCTACCATTAAAAAAATCAACTTTATCACTAAACACTATCTCCATAAATTAAGGAAAAATACATTAGAAATTAGTGTATATGTTGATGGATTAGTGAATATACATAATTCATTGTTATATCTCTAATGATCTAACTAATAGCAAAAACTTAATCCGTTAGCTAGTTTTAATGTGGTCAAACTAATTAATTAATTAATTCTTTAAGTTGATGCTTTCGTTTTAGTATGGATTATTTTAATTGAGTTCATGAAAAACATTAACTAATTTGTCATCCATATCATCTATAAATTGAATGTAATATGTTTCTTCACCTCGCATAAAAATTATTTGTCCCAAAATCACACCCGTCCTACCAATAAAATTAAGATATATCATATTTTCATTTATTTAATTCATATTTACCTTTCTCTTTCTAATTACGTATATTCATATGATTAATTATAGACATGAACGAAACGTGAAAATCTGGGATAGATAATTTTATTCAAACTATTTATTTTTCTATTCACCTTATCATCAATTACAAAATACTTAAATTTCCTTTTTACCTTCACTTTTTCATAATATCATTCCCGCAAACTAACATTTTTTAACCAAATATCTACTCATTTTGGAAACTATTTGATATCCTTTTTCTTATTTAATATCAACTATCAATTCCTTATTTCAGGATATATGTAAATATGTATAAAAGATGCTACAATTTTTTCTTGTTTGTTATCTATTTTTCCTTTTATTTTGGTTTTCTTAAAATTGTTATAGAGAGGGTTGCAATGAAAATAGAAGAACAAATTGAACAAGGAAAGAAAAGCAAACATAAACGAACACCGGTACCGTGCGGTTTAACCCTCGTCCAACCCGCTTAGGCGTATGATTGTTTCCAACTTCGGCAAGTAGCATGTGGCTAAACCCGCATGGGGGTCGTCTAAGCTAATGTTTGTTGAGAATTGGCTAAAATAAAAAGATAGGTTTAAAAAGTTGTGGAGCAATGAAAGATGAGGGGGCCCCAAGCCTATAAAAAGAGGTCCAAGACATGGGTTTCAAATCGTCTCAATAAAATACACTTTAAGTATTTTATTCTTTCTTTCTTTCTCCTTTTCTTGTTTTAGAGAGTAGAAAGGTGTGAGTTAAATCTTTGACAGTGTGGGTATTCTCAGGTGATGATTGAGAGATTAGAACTATGTGATTGTAATAGTTCTTCAAATAGTGGATTTTCTCTCTGTGGTTTTTCTTCAGTTTTGGAGTTTGCACGTTAATTCTTGTCGTCTTCTTTTTCTCTATATTTGTCCATTGCTTGGGTTGTTGGGAAACTTTGAGGCCAATTTCCAACACTGTTTGATGCCGTTTGGTTCCTGCGGTAATCATGCGGCTAAACCCGCATCAAACTCGCCCGCACCCAAGTTGGCCTATCCTTGTTTTCCAGCAGCTATTCTCTCTCAACTTTATTTATATCTAATTGTTTTCCTAGTTTATATACAATTGTTTAACCTTTATCTTCATAGTCATCTCTTCCATAGTTTGAAATATAAATAGGATTACTTATTTTCTTCTCTTTGAGAGTTTGAATTTCTTGAGTCTTACTATCATAATCCTCAAACATTAAAAGGGTTTAGACGTTTGTCGATCCTTCCATAAACCTACGCCGCATCAAAATTATATTAATTAGTTTCTTATTTCACTACATAAATGTTTGTGATGTTTTTTTGGAAAAGTTTGTGCATATGCTTCTTGGATCATGTTGAGCTTTGGTGGTGGGTGCTTTAATGGTGATTGTTGTGGTGGTGCTGTGCTAAGGCCTAATAGTGATGGATGTTGTGTTGCATGTGCTTAAGTGGTGTTGTGCTAAGGCCTAATAGTGATGATGTTGGTTGCATGTGCTTAGAGTGATAGGTGGATATATATGGGTGGTGGTTTAACAAATGGGTCATCATAAAAAATTATTAAAAAAATAAAAATAAATGGCATATGGGGTGTTAACGGTTGGGAAGTTAACTCTTGCACTAACAACAAATTAAAATTGCAATAAGTTTCCACATCGTTTAGATGTTTTCTAGCGGCCATCACATCACTGCAGGTTCAGAACCCTCTACCTTTTCTGAAGCCACGCGACATTCTTGTTCACACTAATGCGGGACGATGTGCACTTAACGATCTTGGTTTATGTTGATGACCTGGTAATTGGTGGTTGCGATATATAGTGTCGTTATTCAACGGTTTAAAGAATACCTTAGTTCTTGTTTTCATATGAAGAACCTTGGCAAGCTTAAGGATTTTAATGGGGGCTTGATCGAAGTAGCTCGGAACTTGATCGACATTTTCATGTGTCGACACAAGTATGCATTAGACATTATCTGTGAGACCGACCAGTTTACTCGGTTCCAAGCCTGCTGGTACACCTATCGAACAGAATCATCGATTGGCTCTTATAAAGAATAAGGATTTGGATTATCCCGAACGCTGTAGACGTCTTGTCTGACGAATAAGCTCATCTGTAGATATTCATATTATAAGTTGTTTCAAATAAACAATCCCAAACACCCCCGGTTGTTTGATTTTAAGAGAATTAGTAGGCAAGGGTGCATTTAATTAAAAGAGGACATTTGTATTGTAATTATTAGAAGTTAGAGGGACTAAACAGTAAATTCGATGTACGTGGGTCAAAGTTTGTTGCATAACAAAATCTCCCGGCTTTTTTCTTTCTAATTTTGATTGATATCATCTTTACATAAATCGTATCCATGGCTGCAATGGAAGAAGACCACAAAATGGAAAGAGATGAACGAAAAGGTAAGGCAAAAGCTGAAGAAACAGATCAACCACCTAAAACTGAACACAAAGTCATTAGCAATGCGGATAACGATCTCTTCTATATAAATCTTGTGGGTAAGATGTTCTCGATTGCCAGTGAATACATATTACCAATGTTGCTTAACTGTTGTCTCTGTAAGAATTTGTAAATTAAACAAGTGAGGTGATCGGTGGTGTTTTTTCTTTTGTTTAGATTGACGTGTTTCTGATCAAATTAAGTTTTCTAATGATGATTTATCGAGCATTTCATCAAATAGGTTTGTTACTAATCTGATTCATGTTATCTGTTTGGGTTTTGTTTGTATCAAAAGTGGTCATACATTTGAATCCCTAGTTATTACTTATGCGTTTAATTTCTTTGATAGGTATAGAGTAAATTGTTGTAATAGTAACACGATTGTGCAAAGTTTTGGTAGTAGCATAATCTATCTGCGATTTTTATTGTTGATATGAAATCATCCAGTGTATCAAGCTTAGGGTTATAAGAACTTTGTAGTTTTCAAACATATGTATACTTGTATTTGTATTTGATCAATCAAAAACATGCCCCAGATACTTTAAATGTGCAGCGATATGTGTATTTTGTGTGTTCGAGATAATGCATGAATGAGAGAATGAGATTTGCAGCATCTATAGGAAACTTTTGGTACAAAAATCTTTTCTATTTATACCACAATCAGTCAAGGTAGCAGGAATCATTATTTCTACAGGATATATACAAGTTCTTGATGTGTATGGTATAGCCTGACAGCCTGTGTATCTTGAACTCACTTTTTTTACCATTTATTTCAAGTAGGAACTTACTCTCACATTCTTATTATCAGGTCAACATAGAGCCCACAAAGCAATTGACACAGATTCTTCAGCAGAACAAGTGCAGAGGAAACTATTTCGGGTTCGAAATAAAGATGTATGTAAGCATCCACATTTGGTTTTGTACTAAAACCTTAACTAATGCTTTTTTCGTTGTGTCGACGATGTATTAATCATATGTATTTTGCTCTTCTTCTATTTGTAGGTTTGCAAGATTCTTGGAAAAGAAGATGAAAGGGTAAAGGAAATTCAGAGTGTCTCAGGGGCTACAATTGGGATATTATGTGATACAGCAGCCAGGATTCATCGTCACAGATATCTGGAACTGTTGGGTACTCCTGATGAAGTTAAAACCGCTGAATTGCTTATTGTAGATGCAATCACAGAGGTCAACCTACTTACCGTTTTGCTGATTTTTTTCTGTTTCTTTTCCACACACCCCTCCCCCAACTGTCTTATTGGTCAGTATTCCTTGTGTTCCCAAAAAAATGTGCAATTTGACTTTTGAGGCCAAACTATTACATTTCATATCTGAAATTGATATGGGGTTCATACCAATACCTATACCAGTTCTGCTAGTGATTCTAACAGATCTGAGGATTCATATCAGTTCTGAAGTTGAATGTTAGTCGATAGTGTAAGAATATATAGAACCCTATTAGATTACTCTCCAAAACAGCCTTTGAGGTGTGAAGGGAGGTTCCAACGTATATGGATAAAAGTTGGTCCAAATTTAGCCGATGGGGAACTCACGGACACCATTTTTTTGTGTTCTGCTAACAGTGGGAAGCCTATTGTAAGGTTCATTTAATGCTCATGGAAATTCACTTCATTTTTTGCAGGAATATAGAATGGGGTATGTCCCAATAGCTTTAATGCCAACAAGTCTTTGCCATCATGGAATGGCCATTCCTCTAAACAAGGTGGTAACCTATTTGGACAGCATACCCATAAGTTGTAAATTTGTTTTTCTAAAGTATTGTTGTATCTATATACAGGTTATTTCCTTCCTGGGCATTGATGGCAAGAATATCTTGAAAATGGAATCAGAATCTGGTGCTTGGATAGAGGTTTGTTATTTTACTACTCATCTTGATCAAGAATTGATCAAGTCATAATCTTTGGCTTGCCATTTATTTCTTGCTGCGTGACATGCTTTCCTTTTTAGCTCTTTTATTGTGTGCTTGGTATGCGGGATAGGACATGACAATATAAAAACTTCTTGTTGCATGCTTAGTGTGACATTAGACTAGGCAGGATAGACATGAGAACATCTCTAACAGATTCTTCAAATTTTCTCCAAAATATAGAAGCGACAAGCTAAAATCTCCAAAAAAATTTACATTCAATTCCAAACCTTCTCCATTTTAGATATTGCAACCTTAATTATATTATTAGAATATTTAATACATTTAATATCCCAAGAGACTTTCAAATAGTTTTATATAAAATGATAATACATTCAACTTCGTTGGTGTATACGATAAAAATTACACTTTTCTCTTTTCCCAATAAATTTTTGGAGATTTATCCAAATTTGAAGATTTTAACACTCGCTCTCCTAATTGTCTCCATTTTTTGAGAAACTTTTAGAAAAGCGGTTGGAGAAAAAAAAACAAGGCATAATCTTGAAAATCTATTTTCTCTATTTAGGAGAATCTGTTGTTTTGATTTCCACCAAAATAGGTGAGACAAAAATCAGGGAGATGAAATAAGATTATAAATTACTAAATTATTCATGTCAAATTAACATCCTAAAATCTTCAAGAATTCCTTCCCTCGCCAACCTCACTCACATCTGTCGAGTCCGCCTACCAAATGAACCCTTGTGTTTGTGTATTGTAACTAAAGTGTTTTCATGCGTTACTAACATCATCAATATCCAGCTCGATACACTTTGCCCTCCCGATGGGAAAACATGGCAGCGAGTAGTCAACATATATGGTGATGGGCAGCAGATTACCAATGCAGTTAAGGTGATTCAAGAAATGCTCTCTGTGGTGAGTTTAGCTGTATCATTCTTATATTATATATATATATATATATATATATATACACACACACACATATACAAACACAATAAGGTTTGTGATTATTAACATCAGGAACCTGTTAAAAGTAAAAATGGATGGGATCGGTTTGTTAAAGAATTTGAGTACGAAGAATCCGCTACATTCGAAGATGAAAAGCAGCAAGGTCTTGATGAAGATTCTGATGTTAAAGAAGGTGAGCATAGGGAATGTGGTCAATTAGGAAATGGAAGAACCAATTAGAACCCGAGCAACATATGATCGATGAAGGCAACATTTTATAAGGTATATAAATAAGCGACAACGCAGTAGACGATTTAGATGGTGCAAGTAAACCTATGTTTGTGTGGTGATGGTCTGGGGATGTTGGTAATTAGTCCCCATTGCAAGGAGTTCGATTACCTTCCCATGATGGCCATGCAACTGGTAACGTTAGAGTCTCGTATTAGTTAGACTTGGACTTTTCTAGTTTAATATATCTTGGAATCTTTTTTCTTTTCTTAATTTTTTTTGGAGAGTAATCTCATAGGATTCCATATATTCACATGGTATCAGAGCCAAGATCTACCATGTCCATTTGGGACATCTATGCCCAAGATTCGACACTCTCGTGGCAAATAGAGGCTAGGCTTAAGGCTCATTCCCCTAGATTGCTCGCTTGAGTATCCATTTTTCTTGGTTGTTATCATCATGGCCGAATAAGATTAGTCAAAGTGTGTGTAAGATGGTCTGGACACCCATGAGTAACCAAAAATAAAATACTTGAGACTCTGGAACGCTCGTTAATGTTCTGTCGGAAAGGACATGATAGAGTACCTCATTAACTAGATTGGATGGTTATGATTTAATATATGTCAAAACTTCTCTCTCATGAATGACTTTCTCAAAGAGTAAGCTAACATGGTTCACATATCTCACAGTACTACAGTGTTGTCATATCCTTTTTGCAGAAAATAATAAGTTCTAAGAAGTGTAACTACTAAAGTCATTGTTACTTTATTATTCTTCAGAGTTATATCAATTAGATTTGAATTATTTCTTATTTATATATGTTGGAACCTTTTTTTTTTCCTTAAGGGTTTTTTTGGAGAGTAATATAGGGGTTCCACATATTATCACATAGTATAAGAACCAGAGTCTACCGCCTTAGGGACTCGACAGTACTGTAGGACAATATATGCCCGTCTAACCTCCATTTGGAGGTGACTTACGGATTCTAAATATGATACACTCAGAAGAAACTATATTTCAATAATCAATTAAATATTATTAATATAATTTAGTACTAAAATATTAATCTATTAATTAACAATATATTAAATAATTATTGTAAAATAAACTTTATTACATAGAATACTTTTTATTTAAAAGATAATAATTAAAGAGTTATATTTATTTTGTTAAATATTAATATTTTGTTAAAAATTAATATTTTGTTTTATTTTATTGTATTTTCAAGTATTTAACTTACTGACAGGAAAATGAAAAACAATATTAATTAACGTGACAACGTTTATTAATAATTTTTTTATTAACGTTGATTATAATATATTAAGTTTGTATTTTTATTAGTTGTATCGTTATATTTTGTAAAGTTATTTTTTGTATTTTTTATCTTGAAACTTATTAATGTTAGATTTATATTTTTATTTAAAAAAAATATTATATTAATTAATGATTAAATTATAATTTATCTATGTTTATCAAAATCCAATTTGAAAAAAGTATTTTACTTATAAATAGATCCCAGAGGTGATTAACGAGGTGGTTAAAACTTTACTTTAAACTAGTTTTTGACATCGTGCGTTGCGCGATGATAATATATTTTTTTAAATTATTGAAGTTAGTTAAATGAGTCGATAATCACATTTATATATAAAACTAATAAAAATCAATATTACCTTTGATATATAAATCCACCTTATCATTATTGGTTGTTTTTATATATATATATATATATATATATATATATATATATATATATTAAGTTTTATATTTCAATCTTTTATCATATCAAACTTTGTAATTGGTTCAAAATCATAAAAAAAATATGTGAAAAAAATGATTAAAATCATGAGGTATATTATGAGAATTGTTTTATCATAATACATATCAATTTATCTCCTACATATATTATCATAAAATATTTATATTCACTAAGTAAACATTGTGTTGCTACCTACTTTAATATAATTATTGAATATTTTTGCAATTTGCTTATATTAGTTCATGATATACTCATGTAATCTTTCATGGGCCAAAAACCTTCTTGAAATCCATTTTTT
>NC_037544.1:6273992-6289270 GCF_001531365.2 Cynara cardunculus var. scolymus
GTATTGGTTGTAATTAGGTTTTAGTTATATGTTGATTCTAATTTTAATATTATATATTTGATTGTCATAATTTTCTATTTTACGTATTATAATATATTATATGTTAATTTTAATAATTATTTTATATATGTGTTATGTTTATCTATACTATCTTACAAAGCATTTGGCTAAAACTCTTAAATCCGTTCATACTTAAACGATTTCATCCCTATCCGATTTCATCCCATATCTGAATTCGTGTAATTAACTGCACATAAACACAATCAAATACATGATAAACATCTCATTTTAAATATAAAAAATATAAAATATAATTAGTATAATCATTAAATTCTAACAGAATACTTAATTATTATCTTTATAAAATGTTATATATTATTAAACCAAAAATAAATTATTTCATTATTAAACTTAAATTAAATTATAAACAAAAAGAAATTGTTAGTTTGATATTAATATCAATAATTTTTTTTTAAAATTTTATGATATCTTCATGTTTATATTTTATTCAAAAATAAAAACATTATTATTCTTTTTAAAACCACATAAAACCGTATTATAACATTGATTGAAGCAAAACAAAAACGATACACTAAAATCGAGATATATATTTATGCATTACGCAAGTAACCTTCTAGTTCTCTATAATGATCTAACAAATTCTCTATGATGTTTTCAAAAATAGAGAAAACATGGAAAAAAAAAACTCAATGATGTTAAGAGAGAGAAATGATTATTTTTATTCAATCCCACTAATAAAATAATTATTAGTATTTTATAAAAATTTATTTTTAAAAGTATATTGTAATGATAAATTAATAAATATTATAATAATCTAATTTATGTTAAAATTTATAAGATAGAGAATCTATTAAAGATAAACTAGAAGAGTACTAGCGCAATGCAGTGAAACACATATCGATTTTAATGTTTTATTTTATTAGTTGTCTCTGTCGATGTTATAATATGATTTTATGTTTTTAAGAAAACAATAATAATTTTATTTTTGAATAAAATATAAATTTGAAGATATCATAAAAATTTGAAAAAATATATATTTCAATGTGAATATCAAATCAACTATTTAAAAGTTCTCATTTTTTTATGTATTTTCTTTAATTTATTTATTTTATTATAATTTAATTTAAGTTTAATAACGAAATAATTTATTTTTGGTTTAATAATATTATATTTTATAAARATAATAATTAAGTATWCTGTTAGAACTCAATGATTATCCTAATTATATTTTAGATTTTTATATTTAAAATGAGATGTTTATCATGTATTTGATAATGTTTATCTGCAGTTAGTCACACAAATTCAAATATGGAGCTTTAATAAGTTGTACTTACGCACAATCTACTTGCAATCTTGGGTTTTAAGTAATATGCATTAATAAACAGTACTTTACGCATAAAAGTGGTTTTTAAGAGTTTTTGTCAAATGCTTTATAATATATTATAGATATAAGTTTTTTTTTGAGACTTTAATTTTTAAAAATTGTAAAAAAATTATTAAAAATACTCTTAATAATATTCTTAGGGGGTGTTTGAGATTGTTTATTTGAAACAACGTATACTTTTCTAAAAAAGTTTTTATCAACTTATTATAATTTAGAATAATTTAATTTCTTGAAAAAAAATTTATTACTAATTTGACACCAATATAAACTATTTATCCAAACATTAAAAAATATTTATTATTAATATAACATCAAAATAAATCAATAAATTATTTTAGTTTATTTTAGAGAAATCTGTGAGAGCTTGTTGTTTGGATAACGTGTCCCATCCGCAATTCCACGTGCTTAGTTTATTAATTTATCGGCGATTTTCGGGTTGTCCGGTCCTCCGATTCCGATTCCGATTCCGTTTCCGATTCCAACTTCCTGTCTCTCTCTATCTCCATCTCTCTTGTGTCCCCTATTCCTCTCTCACAAACACCACATCCAAAACGGTTTGAGCAGATTTACAATCCTCCGCCGTCGATCACCGTCTCTGTCGGCCGTCAACAACCTTCCCGTAAGTTAAGTCAAACTATTTTTTAGTCAAGGGCATTCGTACTGAAATATGTAGATCCAATTACTTGCTTTTCCCACTCCTATTAGCTGCCAAGTTAACAGGACTTGTTTGATTTTGGATTGATTTGTGGTGGAAGTTGTGGCGGGGTGAACGAAGTTGGTACCGGATGTGGTGGGTTATATTATTTGAAGGTGGTTTGGTGATGTAAAACAACTTATTAATGATGAGAAGAAATCAAACATAAAATCTGAAAAATTCTCTCTCAATCTAACAAAATTCTTCCATTAACTATCCTGTATTTACACCACCGATATCAAGGGGACTCTTGAATTAAAAGAAGGAAAAAAGAAACACCATAATCAGGAAAAAGGATTTGGTGGATCTTAACTTATCTTCTAAAGCACACCAAGTTCATTTATCTGAAGAAGTCAATACAAAATGTTAAGCACCATACTGTATCTATGCACACATAAAATGATCATACATGGTTGTTCAGGCAGAAGAAGGTTTAACCAGGGGCTTGGTCAAGAAAAATCAAGCCCTTGTGTGGTTCTCATTGATATAGAGACGGAGACGGAGAAATGGCTATCGATTCAACTTCTTTACCTGAACCTGCTCCTTCCTGGTTTACTCCTAAAAGGTGCACTCTTTATGTTTATTTCCTTTTCTTCTTTTAGGTTATTGATTATTTGAGGAGAAACCTAGCTAAACTAATGTGGGGGTTCATATGATTTTCAATCTTCCTATAAGATGTGAAATTGGAGATTGGAATTTGGTTTCAATTCTCTATGTGTTGTTGATGGTTGATCAAGTTTGAATGTTTAATGTATGCATCTGTTAGTTGTCACGGATGATTTGGGTTTTTGGTTTCATTGGCAACGTTTAGTAACTGGTTCAACAATTTTATCAGTGAGATGAGATTTCTAGGTGAAATCTTGGATTGCATCAAAGTGGTTAATGAATATAAAGCTGAAATGGGATTAGTTTGAAACCATTTTTATCTTCCCTGCTGACTTTGGACATGGTGTGTTGTCAATTCTTGACAGTTTTACCTATTTTTTAGTATGAGTTGATCTCCCAATTCTATATGCACAGGTTGCTTGTTGTATTCTGTGTGATCAACATGGTAAATTATGTGGATCGAGGAGCTATTGCGAGTAATGGTGTGAATGGGAGTCCCAGAAGTTGCACAGAGAGTGGTGTGTGCTCAGATGGTAGTGGAATTCAGTAAGCCTTACATCTACACTATGTCTTGTTACTTTGTCCCTATATTTTTCCGGTGGCAAGGGCACACTCACATGTATCGGTCATGCCGTTTTCTATTTGTTCCTACCATTGATTTTTTGGCTATGCTTCAGCTAAACACCTTACAAATACTGTAACTTAAGTGTCAGACGATCTTACTGTCTACTCTAAGATTGAATGACCATGTAATAGACTAATAGGAAATTAGGGAAATAAAATTGACACAAAGGTAAGGTTGCTCATTTTCCATCTGGTTATAGGTTCAAACATATTCACTAATTGCATTTTAGGCCTTAGACCCTTTCATATATTTAGAATGTTAGAATTTTTGCCAACTGGCCTCTCCTGTTTTTTTTTTCTTTTCAAAATGCTTGTCGGGTTGATGGAGATACGGAAGGTTTATAAGCGCTCTTGGATCATCCATCACCAAAAACAAATAAAAAAAGAACTATAAATAAAAAATGTAGGCATGCTGCAAGTGTATTCTTTATCTTTGGAAATAACTGGAGGTGAAGGAACAAAAATAAATCCACAGTTCATTTGAAGCAGCTGTTGAGCATTAAGACTATGATGGTATATGCAGAATTCTTGACAGAAATCAGTGACTAGCTCCAATAGTTATGATGTGTGTTCTGTTACAGTGTTACCTTATAACATCATTGCTCAGATGTTTTCTCTACCTTCTTTGTTCTGCAGGGGTGATTTTGACCTGACCAATTTTAGAGATGGGGTCATATCCTCTGCTTTCATGGTTGGACTTCTTGTTGCATCTCCAATATTTGCATCCTTGGCCAAGAGGTAATTTGTCTCTTCTAAATCATTACCTACCCTTTTTGGCAAATGGCAAAATTAGGATTACGATGATTGGCTACTGGCTAGTTAGTTAATATACATATCTTTTACTTTTTTTCAAATGGAGGTGTAATACACAGGGAATGATCAATAGTCGTCATTGTAACATGTAACCTTACTTGACAATCATTTCAACTGGCTGCTTCCGTGAAAGCTCCTGGCTTGTGTAAAAGTGAGCAAAAAGGAAAACACAAGGAAAAGAAGGATCAACAAGACTAGTACATAATAAGCAGCTGAAAAAGAAAAAAGGCACAAAGTAAGAAAACACACACAAACCTTCCATCTAATGCAGGTCTCTGATACTCTTAACTGTCAGCTTCCTAATCCTCGCCCTGTCCTACCCTCGCCCTCCCTAACTCACAACTTCTTGAACCCACTAGCTACAGGTGCCCACCTGAAACCTACTACCGTAGTCTTGCGTCTCCATGAACTCCTATAAGATAGAAGATATAATCTAATCTACTACCCTAGTCATGTTTCCATGAAGATCCCCGGAATCGGTCTTCCAATTTTGTCACAAGGATTACAGGAATTAACGAGTTTGCTCTTGTATGAGAGCAGTATATGAATCCTTTTCAACTATTAAGTCCTTATCAGGGTCGGTCCCAGTGTAGTGCATACCGTGGCACAGGGCACCGCTTCTTTCCTCCGTCGAAGGGTAAAAGATTATAGGGTCGTTAAAATTGCCACCGTATCAATTTGTTGTGTGCCACCGTATGTATTTTGAAACTACAATGATGACACAAGTTTCCTTTTGGTAGAGTTGGTTTGCAAGGGTTTTTTTCCACTCTAGACCCTTGTTCAAGTCCCATTAGTGTCATTTTCTTAGTTTTTAGCTTTTAGTTTTAGGAATATTATGTTTCTTAAAAAGACTTGAACACAGGACCTCACATATGAAAAACAATGAACTAACCACCAGACCAATGTTGATTTTGTAAAAGATAGTTATATATTTGTTTCTTATAGTCAAATGGTGCCACCACTTATAAAAAATTCTAGGTCCGTCTCTGGTCCTTATCCTGGGGTACTGGTGGGAAGGCAGTACGCATCAAAAATAAAAAGAGAGAATGGAGGGGGGAAAGACTGAAGTAGGGAAGCACTGCTTGTTGGCTTGGAGCACCTTGCTCAAAAATCTTTCGACTACGTACAGGCCCCCCCTTATGTAGATAGGTTTCTAACTTGTTTATGGAGCCACAGTATATATATGAATTGGAACCATATTCGACAATTTGAAATCATGTTGTGTATGTGTCATTAAACAACTGCATTTATGTTGCTGAAGAATAATTTTTTGGCAGTTGCACGGCATCAAACTGTTTTTTTCTATTTTAGGGCTGCACTCTTGAGCAGTTTTGCATCCATTATCTTTTGCTTAGAACTTGACTGCCATGAGTTAGGATAGAATCAAGAACATAGAACTGATAATACCATTACATGGCAAACATCATTCTGTGAACAAAGAATTCTGCTTTCAGAAACTGCGTTACATAAGCAGAAGTGAGTCTATTCTCGTTGTATTATAATCAATAGGTGTGGGCACATTTCGCATGTTGTGCATCACAATTCATCAACCATGACCATGAAGAATGTTAGAGTTGGAGCAGGGGCACATTACATATAACAGTCTACATAAAGCTGCCAATTTTAAATGTTAATCTCTTCTACCCCCGTGAGCTTTAAACTGTTAAGCCATGCTACATAATATTGATAAGGCTTTGGATGTTGCTCAGCTTTTGAATCTGATGTCTTTATCTTGAGTAATTGTGGATTTTAAGCCTTAATGATACTTAGCACCATCTCTTAAACCCATAGGAACACTGATACCATACCCAAGCTATAAAAGATTGCAGTGCACTCTTCCATGAAGTTACAACAACATAATATCTTTGTAATGGGATGGAGAAGTTGCCTATGGCTGGATTCATATCTTCCCAAAAACAACCAACACCACGATTTTGCTTACACTTTGTTCACTGATGTGTAGCTGGCTTTTAAGCTTATCTCCTTCAAATAGCATCTTTTGAGCTTTCCTCAACTCATCCAATCTGAAGGGACTTTCCAGGCTATGCACCAGACCCAAAATATGTTTCTGATCATGAGCTCTCCATGGTAATTCAGAGCCTCTAAGTGGGCGCATCTATATATACCACCCAATCCGTTTCTGGAATTGGGTAGGCATATAGGGAAAAATTTGATGAAATATGCTTCTTCAGTGAATTCACTTCTATAGAAAATAAGTCTTATATGGTGCTGATGCATCATTAGTAACATAGCTAACTTTTTTTCTTGCTTTTGCCTCTGGAAATGAAAATTCCAATGAGTCATTAATTAGCAGTAGTTATGTCCAATTTTGCCTCCGGAGAGTCCAATATTTTCTTCTTGGCAATTTGTATTAATCCACTCCTGTGAAAAAAAACTTGGAATATTCACAGTCAGGAATGTTGTTAACTATTAACTAAAGAAACTTCTTTTGTGAAATAGGGGAAGTGAACAATGTTGTATCATTTCGACATAATAATTAATTCGGGATCATTATGGCAGCATGTTTACATACACCATATACAAGGAGTAGAATGATAAGTAGGCTTAGTTGTTGGTAAATTAGATTTGATGGTGCCACTTGATGAAGCCATTATTTTTTATGTTAAGCAGGCTAACAATCTGCTTTATGCCACAATTTTTTACATGATGGATAATTGATATGCTCTTGAACTCTCTTTGTGAGGTGTTCTAAATGAGAGTATGATAAAAATGGCATAAGGAATATGAATAATAACCACCTTACTTATACCTTATGATAAGCGTAAATTTGTCCATGAAGATTTTACTAAATTCATGGCTCATCGGTAATTATCCATAAATGGTGAGGTAAACTGATAATGTTACCTTACCGGCTTACCCACAATTAGAATAATATACAAACACCTTAAATAGTCAATGAAACATTTCTTAAACCATCAGCATACTAAACACAAGTCTCATCATACATATCTAGCTTATTTCTAGAACTACAACAGATATGACAAGTTGACAACAAACAATTTTTTGACAATTTGAAACTACAGTCTGTACTTTATTTGCATGGTTTAGGTACTATAATAAAAATGGATGCATTTATGTGGCTGAACATCTGCATGGCTTCAAGCTGTTTTTGATGACTTGGAGGCTGTTGACTTGATAGTTATGAATTATGTCCTGAACTAAAAAAACTGACAAAAGTATGGCCATGCTTGAGAAAGTTATCCTGCAGTTAAGCATACAATTGTGTTTTTACCGCCACTTTGCTGCTTAGTTTCTAAGAACTAGATGTTTCTGTAACGGTGATTACCTGGCGTTTGTATTCTAGGCAAAAGCCTTTCTGACTTTTTCGGAGTTATCTATTCTAATCTCCCAAATATAAAAAGCCAGTTATGAACCTAACTATCAAGTAAGAAACAACAGGAATGATGGATTGCCATGGTGATACTCTACCTTTGACTTCAAAAATGTAATGGGTAAAAAATCACGACTTGGTCACTGGGTGGATGTATAAGTATCAAGTTTTATTTTCACTGCCAGCCAAAGCTCTTTGCCCATGAGTTCATGCCTATTACCCTACTTGTTCCTTTGATTTGAGCACTGTTCTAAACAACTTTTTTAAGGCAACGTCAGCATTTGGTACTAATGGGCTAAATCTAAAAGGGTTTCTATAAAGTCACGTTTGGTATGTGAACAGGATTGGATGAGTCAGGGTGAGGTAGGCAGGTGAAAGAATTGTGGAATGATTTAGGGTTTTAATTTGACATGGGTAGTTTAATTGTCCCATCTCATTCAATTGGTGGGACAAAAAATTGTGTTTTTGTCCAACTCAGTCCCTCCTTCTCCTAATCTAATGTAGTGCCAAGAGTGAGACAACAAGTTTCTATTGTGTCCCATCCTGTCCCTGGATTTCTGTAGGAATGCAGTTACTCTTTTGGTCGAGAGATCCTGAAAACACTTTAAGCAAAACTAGTATAGATTAAACCTAAGGTGGTAACTGGTAAATTGGGTGGGTTGGGTAGATTGGATGATGGGTCAAAATGAGTTATTGACCTAATGGGAAGGTAAAAGGGTTATGTTTGCTAGAATGGGTCATTGTCCAATGGTTTGGGTCAAGTTGGGTTGACGTGATGGATTTAAACATCTCTTTTCTCTCCTCCTTTTTGGAAAAAAATGGCATGACACAGCCACGTGTGAAATTAATTAGTAGATTAGTAACTTGCTGAAAGTTTGGAACATTAAATTATATTGATAGATGACAGTTGAAATTTTATTGTAGATATAAATGTAATATTATATATCCAGAGAAGATTTGTTGATTATTGATTGATAAATTGCTTATATATCCAATCCCATGCTGATAAGAAAAGCGAGTGGTTTCTAGTCAGCTTTCATATTAAATAATTTAAAAATTAATTTACCACATGTTTTAGATTGTGAAGCCTATGTCATTCATTCCTTTTGGTATCATTTTCTGTCATGTCATATAGTTTCGTGCCTTATCGTACCATTATTGTAATGCTTATACCTATTACCTAATCCCTCTTTTTGTACAACTTTGTATCAGTTTGTTCCTAATCATAAGGTCTTGTACTATTTTGAATGGTTTTATGCTTTATATCATATTACATTGTGAGTTAATTTGTTTTTAAGTTGATGTGAAATTTCAATTTGAAAAAAAGGTGGAGGGCCAATTTGATTGGATTGGATAAGGGGTCTAAACGGATGATTTGGGTAATTATGATTGTTTGTTTGACCCATTTGTTAGTTAACTCGGATTGGATGACGATTCGGAACAAATTTTTATTTATTATTCATATTGTAACATGCAGACAAAAATTTGGTAATATGAAAATAAGTAGATTGCGTGATTTGGCTAATTATCATGATCAAGTTAACACATAATACTACTTGTTTTGAAGTCATCAACCCATTTTTTATTTTATCCAGGAGTCAAGTTTTTTATTTTATCCATCACAACTTGATCCTCGATAGAACCAGAGTGAAGTTTTTTTCCAATTTGGCTGGGCAAGAAAGAAAAAAACGAACTTTTGTCACCTTTTTCCCTAGACCAAACTTCTTGATCACAGTTGCAAACAATACATTCTAATCAGAGAGGTTCAATATCTAGGATAGGTTAGAAATGAAGCTTTGAGTTGTCCTGATTAAGTATTCTTTTGATTTTTGTCTATATGAGCAGCATCAATCCTTTCAGACTTATTGGAGTTGGATTGTCGGTCTGGACTCTTGCCGCAGCTGGTTGTGGGGTTTCAGTTGATTTTTGGTCAATCACAGTCTGCCGAATGTGAGTAGGCTACTCGAAAACCTTCATACCAAGTGACTTCTCTTTCTAGCTATTGATGTCTCAACTTTTGTATCACCCAAATATTGTTCTCTTCAGGTTAGTTGGTGTTGGTGAAGCTTCATTCATAAGTCTTGCAGCTCCATTCATTGATGACAATGCTCCAGTAACTCAGGTTCTCTTTCTTGCTGGCATTAGGCAACATTCATATATGTTTTGTGTTCGAAGGTCCATACCGACAACTAAGGTCATGTTTGACAAGGTTTTTGTTTCCTACTTTTGTGTTTATGTTTTTTTTACAAAACTGTAATGTGGAGTCTGGACAGAAATGGTGTTTGACAAATGATTTTGGTGTTTTCATGGAACTAAAAATTAAAAAGGTTCAGCTTTTAAACACTTTCTCAAGCAGGTAGTCTTCAGGAAACAGTCTCTCTACTTCTTGGAGCAGAGGAAACGTCTATGTACATCCTATCCCACATCCTACTTTGGGTAGGATATACCGAGTATGTTTGGTTTGGTTTGGTTTGGTTTGGTTTGGTTTGGTTTGGTTTGGTTTAGGTTTAGGTTTAGGTTTAGCTTTAGGTTTAGGTTTAGGTTTTAAACCTAGTAAAACATACTTTTATCTTCTTCCTTTTTTATTCATATTGTTTATAAAAAATGAGGAAGTCTTGCCAAACATTCTTTCATTTTGTTGTGAAACCAATATAGCATTTTTGGATTACAGAAAAATGGAAACAGGACACAAATAACTTAAGTGTGTGATTAGCCTCCTATACAGAGGACTTACAGCTGGCGCAACAAGACGGGTCAAGGACAGAATTCAAATGCATGTTAAAGGGGGCATATTGTAATTTGTGTTTAGTAAGTTGGTGAGTCTGGAAGTTTGTTACAAAGTGGAGAATAAGATGGTAGTGGGGGTTTAGGGTCTAGAGAAGGTAGGCAATTAGACAACAAAAAATAAGTTTAGCCTCTCAAATTGCTTGTATTATTTTCTGCCATCTATTTATACAATCATTTGGCTCTAAGAAGGCTCCTACCTTAAAGTATACAGCGTGACCAAACGAGGCCTAAGGTCCATACAAGATTTTGGTGGGACTGTTGCCTCCTGTGATCAAGTACATTTAAAGGATGTCTTTACTATAACTTCATCCCTAAAGTGACTGATTTAGTACATGCACCCATTCTTAATGTTCTTTTTTTGGGCTATTATTTATTAGTTACTGTTATGAATCATAAAAGAGATTGAAGATTAGAACCTGAGATATTGCTCAACCGGCTATTACACTCCACCTTCTACAATTGATCCTTAATGTTCTGGCTCTCCTCAAGTTGTCAGTAACTGTAGATATTATTTTAGATGAACCTAGGACTGTATTTGGGGTTTCCTGTATCTAATTACAATAGCTAAAGTTATATCCATTTGTTCTACAGAGAACATCATGGCTGGGAATTTTTTACATGTGCATACCGACTGGAGTCGCTCTTGGTTATGTTTATGGTGGATGGGTATGTAACTATATGCTCCTGATCTTTGTTTCTTTCTGTGCTCGTTGGTGGTTCTGATAATATTGCTGGTTCTGTGAACTCACCTCAAAGTTGTAAGTTTCATCTCCTCAATTACACCAGAAGAGGTCAAACTAATGGCTGTTTAACCCTGTTTTGTAGGTTGGAACCAGTTTTGGTTGGCGCTATGCATTTTTTGGTGAGGCAATTCTAATGCTGCCATTTGCTATTTTGGGTTTTATGATGAAACCTTTGCAAATGAAAGGTACTTTTTGACATGGTGGCATTATGCTGTTTGGAAATCTGCAAACTTCTAGTGTTTCTCAGCAATACGTAAAAGAAACAAAAAACTATCTTTCTGAGTAAAAATACTTTGACACCTCTGGAGACAAATGTTGTAGAAGTTGGCAGTTGATCCATATGATTGCTCTTTGTTTGATATTTGTCGGTATGATCTTGCAGAGTTAAGATGACGGATGTCTCTTTGTAGCTTAGTTTAGTTTTTTCAGTAGCATATGATTTAGGTGGTAAACCCTTTAGGCATGAAACAGAAGTTCAACGTTAGTCATTTTCTTCTTCTCATTTGTATATTTGCATTTTCGTAGTTTATTATACACCCTTTCTAAGTAGTTCCCTATTGAACATAAAAAAGAAAGAAACCTCGTTTTCACGATTTTAACGAGTTTTGTACATATGTAGGTATGTCAAATGATAAAAATGTCCCAGGGTCTTTGACTGAAGAGTTCTCTGATCATACCTCAAAGAAACCTTTCAGGTGTTCCTCAAAGCAATAGCATATGAAACTCCCTTCAGTAAAACCAATGATGTCTAGATTTGAGGACTAAACCCGTTCTAAACTATTTATATTTTGTTGCAGCTATGGTTCATTTACTTCTAATCAGCTATACAGATTTTGGCAAGATATAAAGGATCTTTTGCACGAGAAGATATATGTCGTAAATGTTTTAGGTATTTAAATTTTGCAAAGAACTGCTGATGCCATGCATCCTGACTGTACAAGTCTTGTTATCCAACTGATACAATGTGCTACTTGTCTATTTTTGGATGGTTTTTCGTAGGTTATATTGCATATAATTTTGTCATTGGTGCATATTCATACTGGGGACCAAAGGCTGGTTATAGCATATATCAAATGGTAAAGCACATTTGACCTTTGTGTCAAGTGTTGGTCTTTTATTACAAACAATACTTGATCTAGAAACCAACATAAAGAATAAAGTTTTTAGCTCCAGAAGTTCTCCATCTGAGATTTTTATCTTTACAGAACAATGCGGATATATTGTTTGGAGGAATCACAATTGTCGGTGGAATTGTGGGGACATTGGGAGGAAGTATAATCCTGGATCGCATGAATTCCACAATCCCCAATGCTTTTAAGGTACATATTTCCTGTAAACATTGTGGATGCATTCATACATCCAACAATCTTCATCTATCCTTGCATCATGGAAATAGGACCCACAAAATGAAAATGAAAAGGGTCACTGAAAAGCGTTATATTTTTGTTGGTTCTTGGAAGAATGTTGCTAAATTTATAAAAAAATTCTCATGGGACAGACAAACATAATTGCCAGTGATTGTTTATTTGTGTTTAGAGTTTAGATGAATGGATTCTAGCAGGTTACTTAGCTGTATTAATATCTTCAAATTGGACATAGATAATCTGATTATGGTGTAACTTTAACTACTTATCCTATTACTCGAGAGTTGAGTGATAAATTTGTGGGTTATGTTGATTAATTCTATTTACACTTTGCAGCTTCTGTCCACAGCAACATTTTTCGGAGCAGTATTTTGCTTTAGTGCCTTTTGTTTCAAGAACCTTTATGTTTACATAGTTTTCTTTCTAATTGGTGAGATACTCGTTTTCGCCACTCAGGTACTTTCTTGTTAAGGATGTGAATTATTATTATCCACTATGGAAGTTATTATAGATTTAGGTGCTGATAAAGGAAGTAAATGACATTCTGCTGCAGGGTCCTGTGAATTTCGTGTGTCTTCATACTGTTAAACCAAGTTTGCGACCGTTATCTATGGCGATGTCTACTGTGTCGATTCACATCTTTGGTGATGTTCCATCCGCTCCACTTGTCGGGGCTCTCCAGGTTTGTCTTTCTGGTCCATAGCTAAATACATACAGTTGACATGATCCTTTATGTTGCCAAAATTCATATGAGTCTAGCTCGACACATGTCTAGTTTGTCTCCATTTTTGTGGGTCCCACATCAAGCAAATGGGGACCCGTTATTACATCGTTGTTTCTTCAGATGGTATAAATGAGACCCAAAATTATAAATCTTAAATCAACAAAAAAGGACCTTGGTTTAGTGGTTTAATGGGTTCAATTATGGCCAAAGCAAGATGATTAGATGGAATAGTGACGGTTGAACTAGTTCTAGCTCGACATTATGTCTACATTGTCTATATCTTTTTCGTCATTTTATGAGTTTTAGTTGACATGTTATGGATTTCCAAGAGAGAAATATATCTTGGAAATTACCTTCTGAAAATCATCTATATATGCAATTGATAAGAACCAGCTAGAAATATATTTGACGATGAACAGAAAATCGAACAAAGTAGCAATAACAAAGTAAACGATCTATGTTTGAGAGACCTACATATCAGTCTACGTTCGAGGGGTAGCCCAACTCCTTGTTGATGCTCACTTTGTGTTTGTAGTAAAAAATAAGCATGAGAATCTCATTCTCAGTCGTCCTACTTATAGCCTGTCTAAATTATGCAATTACCAAAACTACGCTCCACCCCTCTACCAACTACTTTAGGCCTATCATTCAGCAATACTTGCTTTTGATATCATTCACAATGAATTTGGTAACTGTTTCTTTGTTCTTAATAAGAATCTGCAAAGGGCTCATCGTTTTATGTGCAACACAGGACGAAGTTGACAACTGGAGGATATCTGCTTTGATCCTAACTTCAGTATTGTTCTTGGCAGCTGGAATATGGTTTATAGGTATGGTGTTACATTAATCTAATGCTTTCTTATTTTTGGTAAATTTCCGAACTAAAGCTGTATGGGTTTGTCGATTTTATCATTACAAGTTATAGATGGTAGTCATCCTTTTCCCAAGGCAATTCAGACACTTGACCGATAGTGAGTATTCACCTGGTCAGTACATCTTCATGGCGTGCATTTGATATGCAGGACAGGACAATATAAAGACTCGTCGTCCCACATTTGTCATAACTTTAGACTGGTAAAAGACACGATGTGAGTGGGACAAAAATGCATTTTTTTCATCCCACCAAAATATGGTAAAACAAAAATCTGGAAGACAAGACACGATTGGTAAATTACTAAATTACACATATCAAATTAAAACCCTAAAACCTCACGCTTTCTAGTCCTGACCATTCCCATCCACATGCATGTAGAGACTTTTACAGGATGGACCGATTGAAATCACCTTCCAGATAATAAATTATGTAGCCAGCTTGGATCTAAAAATCTTGAACATCTTCATGTTTCTTTGGTGCAGGCATCTTCCTGCACGGTGTGGACAGGTACAGTGAAGATAGTGAGCATCCGTTGGCGACTGTTGTTGAACAATCGGATGCAACACCCTTGCTTAAAAACAAGGCAGTGGATACTGCTGCATCTGCTCAACTATAAACATGGCAAGATTGATAAATGTACAGCTCTCATGAAAATTGTAAAACTTTTCCTTATTGGGGTGTAACATTCCTTTGTAAGACCCCTCCCTCACTCACTCATGCTGCCGATATAGCGCTGATGGTGTTGTGGATCACGAGTGTGATGGAGTTGTTACAGTATGCATTACTCGATTCTTCGGCCACACAAAGTACAAAATCTCCTTAAAACGGATTTAAACACCATTACTTTCTAGTTATATGCCATACCTATCAGTCATCCGTTTAAATTCCCTCGGAGATAGCAGAGATCTTCTCCTATTAACTTTAGGGCTTGGGATCAGTTGAGATGTATGTAAGTTAACCCGAAAGAGAAAAAAAAAATTAAGGGGGTGTTTTGTTAGAGGTATTACATTCATTAATGGGATTGAATATAAAATAAACTATTTGGTCTTATCTTTATAAGAAAATTATATTATTAAACCAAATATAAATTACTTCGTTATTGTACCTAAATTAAATCATAATAAAAAAATTGAATTAAAAAATTACACAAAAAATGAGGAATTTTAAATAGTTAATTTGATACGAATATCGATATATTTTTGTTATGCATAAAATACTGTATATTGATGCATATTACTTAAAATTCAAGATTACAAGTAATTATGCATAAGTACAACTTATTAAAGCTCGAT
>NC_037544.1:6289526-6359343 GCF_001531365.2 Cynara cardunculus var. scolymus
TCGATATATTTTTGTCAAATTTTTATGATATCTTCAAACATATATTTTATTCAAAAATAAAAACATCATCGTTTTCTCAAAATTACATAAAGTCATATTATAACATCGACTGAGATAAAGAATAAAATGAAAAATTAAAATCACGATGTATCTCGTTGCATTGCGCGAGTACGCTTCTAGTATAATATAATGGTTTCATTCCTTCAGAAGTCGAAATTGTCGTTCCTGGTTAAATTGGGGTATTGAAAATTCATTCCCTTGTTATTTTCATTCATTTATCTGAACCAAATAACCGCTTTTGAAGTTAACTCTTAGATTAAGGTGTTGGAGGTTCCTTCATTTTTTTTATTAATCAATCTGATTTATATCATATCGGAATCTGGTGGTGTATGAACGACTTGACCCAACAATTGGATAGTATTACATGTGATTGATTTATAAAAAGAAGACGATGTTTAATGTCATCACATTTAAAATATTTTTCTAAAACTTTACATTTGACAAAACAAATTTTTACCTCCAACCCTTTTACCATCCTTAATTTTTTTATTAACTTGAATATCCAACCCCGTTATGCTAGTCTATTAATCCTAGAACGACCGCTTACTTTACAGATAATCCGGAGTCACCATATTTGAACCTCTGTATCCACAAAAAGATTTTTATTCCTATTTGGATTTGAACATAAGCCCTCCAAATACTTTTAACTTTTATAGTCAAGCTACTTTTAAAGTCAAACTCACATCAATCAGCATACCATCTCTAAATTTTATGACACTTGAGAGGGGTAGCAGTTTTTGGAATCTCCAAATCCAAACTGTCTGAAAACCGAATTATGCAAATAACATTTCAAGTAAATCGAATCAAGTTTCATTAAACCCGAATTAACAGATGAACTACTATTGGGCTGTTGAACTTTTGCAGCAATTCGTTTCACGGTGGGCAAACTTGAGATCATCGGTGAACAACTTTATAAAATGAAGATCTTACTTTAGGTTAAAATTTTCATTTTAATCTTGCACCCGTAGCATTGCCTAACTGGATCTGAATCTGTCCATGAAATTCTCACCGGAACCTTGCATCTATAATAGAGTATTGATCCATGGAGCAAGAACTAAGAGGAGTGGTTCTTCAAACTATACGCTCTAAAAGAGGGGGAAATTTGTTTTTCGATGAGAATTGCGAAGGATATAGGTTGAAAAACCCTAGCTACAGTGAACGATTATCCAACGTAAGTTGCTCATGATCGACAAGTTATGCTAACGTCATACCTGCTCGCCGCCGGCGAAAATATAGGCGCTGCGGAGTGGTCAATGGGGCGATGGCACCGGAGACAGCTGTCGTGATTTGACATTCGTCGGTGGTGGACGGTGGCGATTGGACTTAAAATGCGTAGGTGGGCTCTATTTGAGGAATATAATTCGCGCGCTTTTTCTTGAGGTCCCACCGTTTACAGTGGTATGAAGGGAATAGCTTTTCTCGATACTGGATATTTGGTCCCTGTACTTTTACTTCTATCTCAAATAGGTCCCTGTACATTTGCCAATTGAAGAACATCATTGAGCTATGCTTAGGGGTTGCTTGTTTACCTCTTAATAATTACATTAAGAAGCAGTTTCTGAACCGTTAAGAGGTAAATCTTGTTTGRMRAAAAAAAAATCTGCCTCTTAATGTATCTAAAACCCTCTGAATGATTTTGTATCATGTGTTTCCCTTAACCATTCAGCGCTCTAATTTCATTGTAAACAATTATCAAACAATTATATTTTATTTTGCACTATATCATGAGACTCTTAATCATTCTGACCACTTAGAGATCTTGAAGCTTCAAACTGTTTTGCAATTGACTTAAGACAACAATGAATAAACGCCACATGAATATAATTTAGATACGATATGAACATCAAATGTTAAGAATGTAAATTTTACAAAAACAATGAATACACTATTCCGAAAGTTAGTGAATAGTCTACCAATTCATGAATCAACTCATTGACCGTAGCACAACGACTAGGACTTATGTCAGAGGACTTTTGAGTGAAGAACACAAGGAAAGCAAGAGCTCGGGTATAAGATGGTTAAGTGGTCATTTGAGTTTCACAAGAAGTGGAGTTTCTATAACATAATCTTGTGTTCATCCCCAACTTGTGTTAAGACGGTGCAACTAAAAGAAAGATCGATTCTTTGGGATCCTTCCTTTCTTCAGAGCTAACTATCGAGACTTTGGATTATCCACAAATCCTCTTTTAGAGAATCGACCGTCCACTCATGCTTTGGACGAGAGAAAGTCTGGGGGCTGGTTGCTCCGTTATATGCATRCTAATGGGGCAAGTATGTTTCTCCTTTTCTGTCATAAAGAGGAAGTGAGATGATGACAATGCGGCTGTTTGAGCTAGGTCGTTGTGCTCCTGCCACCTCTTGGCAAAGTAGGCTGCTGGTTACGGAAATGATCTACCTTTCTAATTTTGATCTTGACATGTCGGTGTGGGCTGCTCGTTTAACCTCTGTATTAATCTCGTTCCTTATTTACATGGGCGAGAATGGATTCCTCGTCAAGTCAGTTTGGGAGGGTGTGGACACACGGACAGATACTCAGTGAAATGATTCATACCTCTCCCACGATGGTTATGGAGCCTGCATGGTGAGTGTTTTAGAGATAGCGCAAACTCTGTAAAGAATTTCTGTAGAATCTATTTTTCTATAACCTAATTTTTGTTTGATTAATTTTAAAAATGATGGACACAAGGTATTTTTAGAAATCACTTATGGTAACATGAATAATTACATATGTGTAAAAATTGCATACAAATCATAGTTTGGGGGTAATAATTGTCAAAATTGAAAACATGAGGATAGAAATTGCAAATGCTTGAAACTTTCAAATAGGAAGTTTGAGCCAGAGAGTCGCGGAACACCCCTAAGAACGCCATAACACAAAAAGGGGGAAAAAAGAAATTTAGCAAATTGAGATGGAAATGTGACACCTGTTGGCAGTATAACAAAAAGGGTGCGATGGATTTGTTCTTGAACAAGAAAACAGTTTGGCAGTTTCTTCCGGAGCAGACCTCCACTAAAAAACTTCTGTCTAGAATCACAGGCATTACATGATATGGATGTTGCAGAGGAAGGATCCAATAATCAGGTAAAAAGTGAGGAAAAGAATCATTCAGTTGATGTTGCCATTGACAAAGATTCAACTGATTCATTGGAGTCTGAAACATCTTGGTTCACCCCTAAGAGGTAGTCATTTTATGGTTGTTTTCTTTGTTGTTTGATTGTTCGAGAAGAGAATACCCAGCTAGAAATGTAGGAATCGGCAGATCTTTGATCTCTTTGTGTTCTTTTGGTTGAAATACAATGGGATTCTTGGGTACAATTTGCATTTATTGAGGTTTGATCGTACTTAAACGTTTCGTAGTGGGTATCTAGTATTTTTTTAGGCGATTATATATGTCACTGATCGCAGGAGCCAATTGTGGAGTGGCAATTAAATTGATGTACATAAGGAAGAAGAATTTAGAGTAAATTTGCAGGATAAATCAATCATTAATGCCGGATTTGATATTGATTTCATCCCCTAATATTCATCTGCATTAAGCTTAACCGGCTTTGAGGAGCTGTTGCATAGGAGGTGTTTGATGAAAAAAGTCTGCCACCAAAGGGCCAGTTACTCTCTTGGGTTGTTGGGCTGGATGGGTGAGGCTTCTTCCTTTTCAAACACACCTACAATAGCTGAGTGGTAACATCCAACAGATGGCTTTAAAAACCAGCATATTCTTCCTACTTTCTTATCGATCTTAGTCTCTTAGCCTTGCCTAGTCTCCCAGTTTTGGGAATCACCCTTTGGTATCAAATCATATCCTTTAAAGCATGTTCTATCTTGCAGAAAATCTCCAGAACTCCAAATTTTCTTCTTAACCATGTTTATCACATAAAGTTGAAAAAGGAATGAGTTAAAATATATTGGTTTCTTGTGTCGAGTTTAGGTGTATGTGTTATAATGTTTTGGCAGATTTGATGTCAGTTATAAGTATGAGCTGAAGTTGTGAGGGTAATTGACTGTATATTCTCAGGTTGCTTTTGTTATTCTGTGTGATCAACTTGATAACTTATTTGGATCGAGGAGCAATAGCGAGTACCGGTGTAAATGGGGTTCCAGGAAGTTGCACTCCAAATGGAGTATGCTCACATGGTACAGGAATTCAGTAAGTTATTTTTCACTTTTAGATTCATTTCATGGAAATATACCTGTTATCTTATCCTTAAAACTCTCAGGTTACTATTGCTTTTTCACTTTTCTGTGCTTCATCTACTTGTCTATTGACTTTTTTTGGCACTGAATACAGAAAAAAAGAGCTAATTATGAACTAAATATAATATCTCAAATCTTCTTGGACTTTTGACCACCAACAAGAAAAGCATAAAAACACTTGCATGACTATAATTCGTTAAGTAATTTTTCTAGAAATCACAATTGAAAGCATCAGTTCATTTCAAGTGCGGTGCAAAGTGATCTCTGATGGTGCGTGTTGGGTACTTGAAGAGAAATTGATATCGAGAACTAATTTCCATTAGTTTAATCATTTTTTAGGTAATCCTATAACCTTCCTTGGTTTGCAGGGGTGATTTTAATTTGAACAATGCTAAGGATGGTATTCTATCTTCTGCTTTTATGGTTGGACTTCTTCTGGCATCTCCAATATTTGCATCCTTGGCCAAGAGGTAATATGTGTGATCCATCATTAATCTCCTGCTACATCAATGCTTGCCACTTAAGTTGTAGGTTCATAGACTAAAATCGTCGACTATTGTACAACTTTTTGGAAGTATATAATATTTATACGGCAAATGCAACAAATAAACTCCCCCGCCCCCCTCATCTTTGGTGAGGATTTAACACCTTACCTCCTAGAAGGCCAAAAGGCCCAAATATCGCTAGACCAAAGGCCTTTCGTGAAGACATCAGGGTGACTTTGGAGCACCAAAGGTATTGCAGATGTCAGTTTGGAAGATATGCATTGACATGTTGCTCCTAGTACAAATCTTACATGAAAACCTAACAATTTTATTGTTAAAATAAAATTTGAACATTAAATTTGAACCTGGAGCACTTGTTAGAATAAATACTTTATGCTTCAGAAAACCTAACAATTTTATTGTCAAGTATAAATTAAGTTTTTGAGGCCAATTTCCATTTGTTTTTTATAAATAGGATTCTGGGATGGGTATACTTCGATATAATTTTTATTTATTGAAATGCAACAGACCCGCATCTTCTGTTACTTGTTTGTAAGAGATATTGTTCGCTTTGTAATAAAGCAATGTTCTTGTCCTGATTCAGTGTATTTTCGGTGCTTGTTCAATGAGCAGCATCAATCCCTTTAGGCTTATAGCAGTTGGGTTGTCAGTTTGGACTTCAGCTGCGGTCGGTTGTGGGTTTTCAATTGGTTTTTGGACGATCACAGGCTGCCGAATGTGAGGAAACTGATTCAAACACCTAAACGTGTCATAACATGCTACTTATCTCATTTTTAGTAGGTTTTTGAGCCTCCTCACTTTCAGCATGACATGCTACTTCTCTCTTTGGTATTTGCAGGCTAGTTGGTGTTGGTGAAGCTTCTTTCATAAGTCTTGCAGCTCCATTCATTGATGATAATGCTCCAGTATCTCAGGTTCCTGTCTTGCTGCCTAATTACCCCCACGTTCATATGTGCTGAATGTTTCCAAGATTTTTGTGGACATTGTCCATTAATGTACTTTGTGCTCCGGTCCAGGATAGTGTTCATTTCTGAGAGTAACCCTGAATAGTACAGTAGGTGGGCCTATGGTCCTGAACAGATGAACATAAGAAACCCAAATTAAATCTCCCAACACTCCTTGAGTTGGAGAATGGATATCAGTAATTCCCAACTTGATAACCAAACCATTGATGGATTTTTTCACAACAGAAAATGCAGAGAAAACCAAATAACTTGAAATGGAGAACTGAAAACAGGATGGAACAGACAGATAATGGCTTGTGCAGTGGACATATGAAACCTAATTCTAACCTAATTATGATTCAACCTCTAAACATATATCTTACAAGATTTTGGCTGCTATGATCAAATTCGTTTAACTTGTATGACCTTATTACAAGTTAAAGTGAATGAGCAAGTAAAGTGCTCATTTTTAGTCTTCTCCTTACCTGATTTGTTCTGTTTTCTTTTTTAATTCTCTACTCAATTATAGTGTTCTAAATTTTAACCTTGTTGGTTCTAAGGGAGATGGGAGGAATTGAACCTGAGGCATCACAATTAGTTTAAAGCCCAATTGGCTACTATATCACATCTTGGAGATCCTTATATGCTCAAGCTTTAACATCTTAATTTACTGATATCACTTCAAGCTCTTTAATTTGATAAGTTGACCTAAGAGGCTAAGACCGCCTACAAATTTGCCTTATTTATATCTCAATAGCTAAATTTGTATTTATTTTTTCATTACAGAGATCAGCATGGCTGGGAATATTTTACATGTGTATACCTTCGGGGGTTGCCCTTGGCTACGTTTATGGTGGACTGGCAAGTGACTATATCTTTACCTGAGTTTTGCTTTATCTACTATTTTTATTTATGCATATGTCATAAGGCCATACTAGCGGCTTGTGTTTCTTATATCTGTTTTCAGGTTGGAGATGCTGTCGGTTGGCGCCAAGCATTTTTTGGTGAGGCAATTATGATGGTGCCATTTGTTATCTTGTGCTTTGTAATGAAACCTGTGGAACTCAAAGGTACAATTGAACAAGTTGGCATTATGCTGTTAACAAATTTGCTACTTTCTGCTTGGCAATTTGATGATACATATTCTCTCATGTGAGGTCGTAAAAATCATTCGTAGTGCTGGAAAGAAGAGGATCTTGTAAAAATAAGATAATGCAGGTCTATTTAGGTCTTAGTTTAGTTAGCTTTATCTGTTGTTTTCATACTTAGGATAGACCCTTTTTAGATGGATTTTGTTTTTGGTAGATAACAGGAACGTACAACTTTTGGCTCATAGTTTGTATTTATGCAGGTTTTTCACACGATAAAGATGTCTCAGGGTCTTCGAATGAAAAGGTCACTGATAATAAGTCAGAGAACTCTACTGGGTGTGTTCTTGAATAAAGACCATATAAAAAGTTGGCTTTCTATAAAACCAATGATATCTAATTGAGGATTTCACCATTTTAAACATACACACAACCACTTCTTTTTGTTGCAGGTTATCTAACTTTTTCCGTGATGTCAACGTGCTTCTGCATGAGAAGATATATGTAGTGAATGTTTTAGGTACTTATTTTACACAATCTTTTCTAGAGAAACTTGCAGAGAAATGCTGATGTAACACATCCTAGTTGTGATAGTTTTGCAACCTTACTAAGTGTAATGCTAATCGTCTGCTTTTGGATGGTTTTTGTAGGCTACATGGCATACAATTTTGTCATAGGTGCTTATTCATACTGGGGACCAAAGGCTGGTTATAGCATATATAATATGGTAAGCGCATTTGACCCTATGTTGGATGCTGATTGTGTGTTGCAAGTGAGAGTAAAAGTTCAGATAAAAAATGAGTAGTTAAAAAATTTAAGCTGATCAAATTCCATCCGAGACTTTCATCTTTTGTAGAGCGATGCCGACATGTTGTTTGGAGCAATCACAATCGTCGGTGGAATCGTGGGGACGTTAGGAGGAGGTTTTGTCCTGGATCATCTTAATTCCACAATCCCCAATGCTTTTAAGGTACACAATTTCTTTGAAAATTATGGATACTTCCAGTATCATACTGTTCAGGAATAGTAATCTCTCTCTCATAATCTCCCTCTCTCTCACACACACACATGCACACAATCCTTCCTAGAAGATCAACCAGATGCCAAGTCTCATTTTCTCAAAAAACAAAATTTCCACATGCAAAAGCATACCACCTTCTTGGATGAGGCAGAATCTTAAGATAGCACAAGGAATTTGTTAACTATATGAGAGAAATGCAAATACGGCTTAAAGGATATATAAAAAAAGTATTGCTTGAATTGAAATGACAGCTCAAGAAAGGGGCAGGCTAGAAAGCATACGGGAAGAGAAATGCTTTTTTCTAAAGCGAGCTTTCCCAAATCCATTAATATGTTTATGTAACATAGTTCTTGCTTAACCGTACATTGAGCAGTGGGTACATCAGGTGTGTTTGGGGTGGAAAATATTGCTTAGTTCACCGGAAATGTGTAGGAATGGGAAGTTTGACCATTGGTTTTCATTTAGTTGTATTTTGTGATAAATTGGTCCTATTTGATTTAGAATAGATTATAAGGATGTTTTAATTTTGTGTTTTGTATTGATTGAATCTGTTTATACTCTGCAGCTTCTTTCCGCAGCAACGTTTCTCGGAGCTGTATTTTGCTTTAGTGCCTTTTGCTTCAAGGACATGAACATTTTCATAGTTCTATTTCTAATTGGGGAGATACTCGTTTTTGCCACTCAGGTAGCTCTTTGTCGATGTACATGTTGGCTGTTGCTTGATCATGTCATATTGTAGTCTTAACTCATCTTGAAGTAACACTCTTTTGGGAAGGATTCATATTTGCAGCTACAGAAGGAGCATCAATTTACATAAAATATATAGTCTATATCTGAATTTTAGGTGCTCATAGATAAAACATTACCTACTTTTTCACTGCATGCCAGACCCTACTGTATGGGATTTACTGGACTTTTTTGGTTTATACCTTTCACTAAAGTATGAGATTTACTGAGTTTGTTTGGTTTATACCTTTCACTACGGTATGAGATTTACTGGGTTTGTTTGGTTTATACGCAGGGTCCTGTAAATTTTGTGTCTATCCATTCTGTTAAACCAAGATTGCGACCGTTGTCTATGGCTATGTCTACTGTGTCAATTCATATCTTTGGAGATGTGCCGTCATCTCCACTTGTTGGCATTATGCAGGTTCTTTCTCTTCTGTAATGATGAAGAATTAATAAAGAGTTTAGTCCAACACTTGCCGGTGGTTATGATTTTATAACTATTTACACAGAAAAAGTGATCTGGAACAGTATATTCTACTAAAAAGTACCTGTCATTTATTTCAAAAAATGGAGCGGTTGTTTCCGTAAAGACCATGGCTCGTGTTCCTGATAAGACGCTGACACTAACTCATGTCTTTACATGTAATACAGGACAAACTCAAGAACTGGAGAAAAACTGCTTTGATCTTGAGTTCAGTACTGTTTTTGGCAGCTGGAATATGGTTTATAGGTATGGTTACCATCTGCTTTGATTTTTCATTCTTTCTGGTTGAATACTCAAACATCACCTTCCAAGAACAAAAACTTGTTCTTCCATGTTTAGCAGGACATTAGAATCGACAGGACGGGACTGAGTGACACAAAAAATAAGTGGATCAAAAATCAAGAAGATGGAATAAGATTGATAAATTACTGAAATGACCCATGTCAAATTAAACCCCTGTAACACCTTTCACCCGCCTACCTCACTCTCGTTTGCAGCTCACTCTCGTTTGTAGCTCACTCTCATTTGTCTAGTCCAGTCCCCGTGCGTGAACCAGTTGCCACTCAAAAAATGATTCAAACTGGCACTTCTTGTAACTAAACGCACGTCTTTGGCACCTTCCTTTTGTGCAGGTGTTTTTCTTCGTGCTCCCGATAGATATGATGAAGATGACGAGGATCCAGAAATCAATACTGAGAAGTCAAACACGACAGCCAAAACGACTGATGCTTCTAGCGAACCATGATCTTGACAACTTCATCGAGTCTTTAATTATTTTTGGACATAGCTGGTTCTTCAGAACCGAAATAACCAAATGCAGATTACTTTCACAGCATGACGTACAACTTTCATAGCACGATGTACAAGTCGAGCATTGTAGCTCGGGAAAAAAGGTGCCAAATGTGTAGACATCCAGCAAGATCCTTTCTTGCTTCCAACTGTTCAAAGTTGTCATGTATGAAAAATGCAAATAGCTCTTGAATTCATATCAAATCAAATTTATGATTGAATCGATTTATATTATGATTTTATCATAAATCACCGAGTACGAAAAAAAATCAAGTCGCCGTTACGACACACATGATGTCGAAAATTTCATCAAAAGTCACTCTAACAATATCTTTAAGAATCTGCATCTAGACAAGTGAAAGCTCCCCAGCTGGGGTTGATCTCTTGACAAGCTTAGCCCATGACTCGTTTGTCTCGGTTATCACCTTCAGAGCGTAATCCTGTCATTCGTTTCAAAGTAAATTCATCATTCAAATAACAGATCATTTGAGTTGTCGACTTATTTTTCTTTTTAAAGGTCACGCTCCTAATTGAAAACTTATTTACATGACCTGCTCCAGTTAATATACTACCAACCAATTTTACCTAAATACCCCCTAACTATATGAAAGATTTTCAACAATTTTGCAGGTACCCGAGTCGTAAAATGCATACCTTATTCGCTGCTTTGTTGCCAAGACCAAATTTGTTGGCAGGTTTGCCATCAGGGATCTTGTAGTCCCTGAACCAGTCTCTGATTGCAGTAAGAGTGCCCTAAAGAAAATTGATGGGTTAGTCCAACAACTAAAACTGTCGTTTTTACCTTTGGAAGTTAAAGATTATTCGAAAGTGGAATGTGGACTCTTTCTGTAGAACAAGTATCAAGTAGAAGTTTCTCTCTGTATCTACACAATTATGCCCATGATTAGTTGGATAACAACATACCGGAAAATGCTTCTCAACATCATCAACGTCATTAACAAGTGAAGCCTTTGGATCATCCAATGAAATCGCAACAATTTTCCAGTCAAGTTCTCCTTCATCAATCATAGCTAAACAACCTAAGGGTTTGACCTTCACAAGTTGGCCCACATTCCCACGACTTTCCCCAATTTCAACAACATCAACTGCGCATATCACATAAAAGACCAAGTAAATGAAGCTGCCATATTAGATCTATATCTTGTTTTTAATTTATTTTCTGTGGATGGATCGAGAGTGGAGCCAACCAAAATCTGTCATGCCATCAATTAACATAAATTAGAAAACAGAAATTGCTGAATGTGATTCAAAGTTACCTGGGTCATTGTCTCCAAATGCTCCATCAACCTCAGGGTTTGCAAGTGATGGATCTTCCCATGTTTGTGGAAGCAATCCGTAATTCCAGTTGATATTGTACCTGGGAAACAATGGGGCCAAGATTTTTGGAATCAACAAGAACGCTGAAAAGCAAAAAGTGGCATGATGACAGGGATACCGATCATATGTGATCAAGAATTTGGAAGTTGGATGTTAATTAATTATCTCTACTAGCTCCAAAGACGAAAGATAACAAGGTAAGTTAACTAAATAAACATGCTTCAGATCTTGCAAGTGCATGGGAGCCCAAATGAGGAGATTTAAGGCTAATGTTAAATAACCAGCTCTATTCAATTTGGATCATTTAACATTTTCATTGGTGGGTCCCATTTAAATGAGTGAGGTGAAACCAAGACACGATTACGGGTCCTATTAAATTGATGCGTTTGACCAAGCAAATAATTTCAGTAAAAAAAAAAGTGTTGGGAGAAGGACTGTAGGATTAGAAAGCCCTAAAATGCCTCGGGACGACTGCACGTTACATCATAGCAGCACGACCAAATGGATTGTTAAGTGCAATCAGACATTTTGTAATGATGACAATGGACATGCTTGTAATGTTTGCTTGAAAGTAGCCCCAAGAAAGAAGTGTGACAATCGACAAGGGACACCAAAACATAGAAAGTTTGAAACTATTGCAACTTTTGTGGGACAGAGGGAGAAGTAAAAATACTCCCTTTTTTCAAATTGTTCAAATTTCAGGGGCAAGCTTTATTTTTCACACTTTTTTCGCAAACCGAATGTCTTCATGGAAACAACCGCTCTACTCTGTGTCATTCAAAAGGTTGTATCCATGAATAGATGACATGGCCCACGGCCTTCCCATCATAAAAAACTAACCTTATTGATTGGTTTCTCAATGCTTGCCACTAGTAAATTACATACAAAAGAAGCAAAAATTAAGTCCTTCGAAATGTAAAATGAGAACTAAAAGTAAAAAGTGGTAAATTAAAAATGTTAGATCCCTTCCTCTAAAGTTCTAGTAGCATTCTTAGCCATGTGATTAAAAACAGCATAAAATAATACCCAAACAAGAGCATAAGCAACAACAGTCAACAAATGGTGGACGACAGAACCATCAAGAAAACAGAATGGCTTACGGGTAGTATCTAAGTTTCCCTTTCTTTGTATCCTGCTTAATGGGGGTGAATATCTCATCAGTAGCAACCTCCATTTTCGCACTCGATTCTTTAGGAATTTCAACAATAAAATTGAATGCTCCATCGCCCACGTGCAATGGTATATCATGCCAAGGTGAAACCTGAAACAACCCAAGTCACATTATCATCCCTACAGAATAAGCGCCATTAACATATCTTATTCACAACCAAGCATAATTAAAGAAACATTTTTCTTTGATCATGGGAATAATCCTGCTTTTCTATGTTCTGGAGAGTTGTATGCAGCTATTGAGAGAAGCGCGCTAGCTGCAATCGAACTAAAGCACATACTAGAAAAGGGTCAAAATCTTGGCTCATATTTATATGATCCGAAATCAAATGTGGTAATCTAAAGATTCCTTAATTACATTTCATTTTAGTATGAAATGCAAGAGTTACATTATCAACCACAAGGGTGGTGCCTGATTGGTTTGAGTTTGACTCCAAAGGTCAAAAATACCAGGAGGTCCAGGTTCAAATCCAAGGAGGAATAAAAATCCCCTGGTGGCCACGGAGGTTCAAATGCGGTGACTCGGGCTATTTGCAAAGCAGGTGGTCGCCCTCCCTGGGATTAGTCGGCTCGTTGGATATCTAGGTTAATCAAAAAAAAGAAAAAAAAAAGAGTTACATTATCCTAATGTAGTAATCTTGGAAAGTTGAAAGAACTGAACTCAAATTTAAAGCCTCAAATTAGTCCATTTGACCTCTTTTTTTCAATTGATTGAGTATGTAACTGTCAGAATTATTTTCATTTCAGACTTCCATGTAAACCCTAAATCAAACCCACTTTTCAATACGAAAACTCCAATCATATAACCTCATCCAATCAGTCATCTGCTACACCATTTGCGTAACAATACTAAAGAGAACACGCAGGATATTCAAATAATCACATTGTTAACCTTTTGCAAACAAATAATCAGTGCCTAATAAATGTATCCAATAAAAAATAATCAAAACCCTACAGCATAACCGAAAAAACACAGAAATCCGAACGAGGGATGAATCAAACCTTTTTGCCAGAATTATCCACGAAAAAAACTCTGTAATCTAGGGTTTCGGGCTGTCCTTCCTCCTTGATCTGGATTTCAGGCTTGTAAAGAGCCGAACAAGTGAAAGCCCTCTTCTTGGAAACTAATCTGGTGTTGTTATTGAAGCAAAAGCTTAAACACTGAGGTTTGAAGGATGGAGAGACAGCGGTTTTGAAGAGTAAAGACGAGGATGTGCCAATGTTGCTTGCTGACACCATGATTCTAGTGGCAGCCATTGATGACCGATTGAGAAAGAGGCTTCAAATTCGAACCAGATAGAGAAAGAGAGAGAGAGAGAGAGGAGAATGGGAGTGAGGTGAAAGGCGTTTCAAACCACTGGATTTTGTAGATACTGATTCAGACTCCATTTTCTCACAACTGGTATATTCTTTCTTTTTTTCCTTTAATTTTATTTATTTCTCAATCAATAATTACTAGTTGTGTATTCGTGTAATGTAGTGAAAGTCATGAATTTTAACAATTTTAAAGTTTCACGGTTTTATTAAAGATGATTTAATGATAATATAAGTTACACGTGATCTTTATATATTAATACAATTTGAATAAATAAGAGTTATGATTCCAGTTAGAGTCTATCGAAGGAAAAAATTATATGACAGTTTAAAAACCAATATATTTAAAATTCAAAATATTTAAATGATTTCACAAATATGTTCGATTTACACCAAGCGTAAAGAATCAAGAGATCGAGATCGAGAGCGAGACCGAGAGTTCTAGAGCAATTGAATGAGAGATGAATGAGAAAACTGTTAATAACTCATGGTGAATATCAGTTTGAATCTCACATTGGGGATGGGGAGAAGACATAGAGGTATAAGAGGATGAAGACATGAATGAAAAGTGTCAAAAGTATCTTGGAAACATGAAAAGAAAATGTAATATTGTGCATTGGTAACTTGTACTATATGTTATTTTAACTGTAGATTAAGAGATTTTATGACTGAATGCATAAAATAGTAGTACTTAATGTATTATGAGTTGTTATTAAGACTTTTAAGACTTTGTGTATAAATGTATAATACTTTGTACATTAAAAATTATTTTTAAGACTTTTGATAAATCTTGTTTATAAGATAGCAAAAATTACATGATATATTTAATTGATTGTTGTTTATAATTTCTTTTAACCTAAAAGCTAATAATATCTTTACTACTTTCTATATATATTTTAAATTAAATTATATTAAGAAATTATTTAATATATTCCAAATATGTATGTGATTTAATTGGTGAAAATCGAAATTAATGGAATAATATTTCTGTTCTTTACTATCATTCACTTTTAAAGATTCTTTTAAATTTGGAGATTTCTGCATTTTTTTTATTACATTTTAAAAAACGAGAAACTCATGAGGGATTTGTTAGAGTAAAAAAAACCTTCATTATATCTATTTTAGAAAATCTGTTAGAAATGTGTTAAAGAGATAGCTATGAATGAATAAAAAGTTTTTACAGTTTAAAGGGTTGTTTGTTTACCTCTTAATAGTTCTATTAAGAGGCAACCTCTGAATCATTAAGAGGTGAATCTTGTTTGGCAAAAAAAAAGTTTGTCTCTTAATGGTTCTAAAAGCTTCTGAATGATTTTGTATCATTGGCCTCCCTTAACCATTAAGAGCCTTAATTTCATTGTAAACAACTACCAAATAATTATATTTCATTTTGCATTATATCATGAGAAGTCTTTTAATCATTTTGGCCACTTAATGATTCTACACAAAACCATTCAACAACTGCCAAACAACCCCTAACTTCAGGTACCATCCATCATCCCATAGTAAGCCCAGCCCAGCCCAGCCCAGCCCAGCCAACCTCACTAGAATATATCGTCCAAAATACAGTAATGCGATAATAAAGACCAAATAACAATTAGGTTAGGCCAGACCAGAACTAAGTATTTAATCTTGAAAATATTTAGCATATCGATACGTATAAGTCCAGTTCCAAAAAAATGTGACTTTGTGAGTAATTGAGTATATAAATCTTAGAAATACTAAGCATATTATGTATTACGAGTAAGTTCAAATAAGAACCGTGGAACAGCTTATTACATATAGCATTCTTGATAAATGTTGGAATAGATATTCATGATAAATGTCATGATAGATATGTATGATTATTCAAGGTTATATATCATGAATAATACATAAAATAGATGGTTCTCATGTCTTTGAAAATTATGTATGGTTCTCATTTGAACCTGTCTCTATATACCATTGTATTTGTACTATAAGTTAAATAGGATGAGGATAACATCAAACTTATTTAGAATCCTTTGTCTGAAAAAGTTTATTATGATACCGTACTTTTTTATTGATTATTTTATCTGCCCTAATTTATAATCTCAACTCCACTCCTGACCCCTCAGGACATGCGATTTACCACTCTGATCGTGGGATCGATAGAGCGAGGCATCTCCAGAGTCCAGAGAGTGGCACATAAAACGAATTGATAACACCCAGTAATCAATGCGTTCAAATACATAAGTATTGAATCCTATTATAGTTATACTGCACGATGCTCCGTAAAACTGATAATCAGTTAAAGACACTCTCGCTCTCACAATTCAAACCCTAAAAATAAAATCTAGAGAGCCGAAGGATACTAGAATAGGATGAAGCTCGCTTGAGAATCGAGATACACAATGCATGTACACTACTAGTCCTACTAAAGATGTTTTAGAATATTAATTCTCATAAAAAAATCTTAAATTAAATTAGATATTGAGTCAAACATTTTATTTTTATGAACAAAATAATATATGTCATCAAATTAATAAAGACTAAGAGGTCGTTTACCCAATTGCTTATCTTGTAAGCACTTACCGATAGGAGTCAACACTATGATTTATTTTGATGCGTAAGATTTTAGTACATTAAAACATATCGAATGCAACAATTTACTGGGGGGTAAGCGCTTACCTGAGTAAGAGTCGTCATTCTCACTTATCGGGTAAGACTCTTCAACCTCCACAATACAAGTAAAAGAACATAAATAGTAACGTCTACCACACATCTTGACCTTCTTTATCTCCTTGCCATTGTCGGCCTTTATCTTTCCCTGAGTTACATTGGCAGCCTTCGTTTTTCCCTTGAGCACAAACAGCTCCAATAATATCAGTGTCCCGCCTCTGGCGTAGCTCAGTTAGCAAAGGAGCGGAGCAACTTTGCGCAAATACAAGAAAGGTCACGAGTTCGATCCCAGCCCCTCCCCCCCCCCCCCCCCGAGTGAGCCAAAAAAATGCCTCCATATGTAGGCATGTATCCTGATTTGAAAATTGCATGAAACTCTCCCTGATCATATAGGTTGGTAATCTTATTTGAAGTAGCACATATACATGTTAAAACATACATATTAAGTATTCAAATATGATATGGAACACTAATATCAACTTAACTCGAACTATATTAACTAAATTACTTTTGTTGCACTCGACAGCGGGCATAAGCAACTTCAGAGGTGACTTCCAAGTCGTTTTCCCTAAAGGGTGAGTTCAATTGACTCGTCGAACTCAATTTTGCCTTCTGTCATGGTAAGTGACTTTCCACGTGACATCCAAGGAGTGTTTCCAAGTTGTGTATGCCTAGGAGACTTTCAATACGATATCTCAATTCGTTTTTGACTATTGTCGTATAGACACTGAAAATCAACCATCCCAACTTCTAAACATCAAGCATAGCATCTTTCAATCAAACATTCTTTCATTTATCTCACTACAACAATTAACGTGAATAATTTATTTGAAATAGTTGTGAAAGCTCAAGATGTTCATGTATATTAAGAGGGTGTTTGGGGGATTGCTTATAAAAACAACTTATTGACTTATTTCGGTGTGACACCGGTAATAAGCACTTTTGAGTGTTTGGATAAACATTTTATACTGGTGCCAAGCCGGTAATAAGGAGTTTTTAAAGAAGTTAAATCTTACTAACTTATAATAAGTTGATAAACACTCTTGTAAAAAAAAACTATGTTGTTTCAAATAAGTAATCCTAAACACCCCTTAACAACTAGAAATAATAAGAGTTAATTTTCTTATCATATTTTACTTATATATATATATATATATATATGTATATATATATATATATAGAGAGAGAGAGAGTTTGTTTCAAATGCAACTCATCACATTTGTACAACCAATACAACCTAATAAATTGAAATATTTATAGAAATGATGAGAGTTCATTTATTATGATTTAAATATTTATGGAAGATGAATAAAGTTCGTTAATTATGATCAATACTTTATATTAGGAAACAATCAAAACTTTTATGAAATTACATATTCATCAAATTAAATGGACGGTTGATATTGAGTTGTATTGGATGTACATATGTAAGGGGTTGTATAATAACTCATCTCTCTCTCTCTCTCTCTCTCTCTATATATATATATATAGGGTCCATTCAAAGAAGAACTGATTAGTTTGTGGTAACCGTAAGATCCAATCTCAAACATAAATCAATGGTTAAATTAGTAAATTAATAATTTTGGTAATTTTAAATTAAAATATTAATTAAAGGCATTTTAGTCATTCTAGATTTTTTTTTCTCTCCTCCTCCTCTCTTCTCTCTCCTCTCAACTCTCTCCGTCAAACACCTACTCTTTCCAACGAACACCATATCAACACATCATGATGCACACTGTGATATGCTTCATAAAATAACGAAAAAACAMAGTGTGATACACTTGGTAAAGAAAACATTACCTGATATATTGTGTTACACTTCGTAAAACAACAAAAATATATTGTGATACACTTCGTATAACGACAAACATACATTGTGATACTCACTATGATGCCAAATATGATTGATGAATACAACTGTGATACCACTATGTTACCACTGCAATACCCAATAAGTTTGAACAATAAAGAATTATATATTTATTTTCTCAATTTAACTTCATAGAAAGAAACTTCCATAATTTATTTGATTAATAATGAAACAGTATCAATCTCTTTAATTGATAACCGTTAAGAAAAATATTAATAAAATTACTATTATACCCTTTTTCTTAATTAAGGTAATACAATTAATATAATAAATGATTGGCTTATATTGAACCTTACAATTACCACAAATTAATTAGTTTTCATTTGATTAAACCCATATATAGGGGCCTAATCAAATGAGAACTGAATAGTTTGTGGTAACTGTGAGGTTCAATCTCAACCACAAATCAACGGATAAATTAGGAAATTAATAATTATGTTAGTTTGAGTTAAAAAAAATATAATTAGAAGGCATATTAGGTATTTTTTAAAAACTCATCTTTTCTCTCTCTTCTCTCTTCTCTCCTCTCTCCGACCTCCAATCTCTGGCCTCCGGTGAAATCGGTATCACAGTATATCACAATGGGTATCACATTGTGTATTACAATGGGGTATCACATTGTGTATCTTTGTTTTTAAGGTTTGAGTTGGTATCACAGTATATCACTATGAGTATCACATTGTGTATCTTTGTGATTACTTGGTACCTGCCGGATTAATGTTCACCGGAGGCCGGAGATTGGAGGTCGGAGAGATGAGAGAGGAGAGAGGAGAGATGAGTTCTTTAAAAATTTATAAAATGCTCTCTAATTATAATTTTAACTCAAACTACTATAATTACTAATTTCCTAATTTATCTGTTGATTTGTGGTTAAGATTGAATCTCACAGTTACCACAAACTAATCAGTTTTTCCATATATATATATATATATTAGTAAAAGAATGAGAATATATTTAATATTAATGAAGAGGGAAGTGGATATGATAAGCACCAGGAGATATGATATTATCCACAACTCACTATCAATGATTAAATGTGTCCAAAATTAAAGTTGTTATAGAACGATGCAGGTATAGAAACAGTACTCTCTTATTAATTATAAATTCTTAAAGAGAGAGAATTACATAAAAAGGATAATTAATGATAAGTACGAGAAGACTTATTGACTCTATTGTTTATATTTTTTATACATTAGGACTTACCTATTCTCATTACGCTTTTTGACAGATATTCATCTACGTCCTACAAGCTTTACATTTGGTGGGTTAGCACTACCGGACCAGATACCCATTCATTTGTCCGATAATATAACTCTTTCTCGATTGTTTCCTTTCATTTAGGCCAATCTGATTTTTTTTAACATTCTATAACTGATCATGGTTCGATGTCATCGTGTTCTGTCATCTCATGAGCAACGTTATGTGCGAATATATCATCAATAAGTATGTATGATCTGTCTACCGACTCATACGTACTCTCATAATTCATTTAAGATTTCTTTAACCTCTAGAATCAATATTAACTTTGGAGCGTTCTCCAGTAATAATTCATGGACGTAGCTATAATTACAGACAATCTTGTTGGAGGTTTATGTATTAATGATAATTGTTTGTGTCTTACTCTTCTCTTCCTTTAGATGAGTATCTGTCGAACCAAGTACTTTCCCATTTTTGTTTGGGAGCTACGACCTCAATCGCACCTCCACTATTTGTGGTTGCAACGCATTTTCCAGCGGTGTTGTGCCCCTATTTGGGGGCTTTTAACCTTACAAGTATATTTGCAGTTGGGTATGTGTGATATTGTCACTTTTGGAATATTATTAAATGCATCAGGTATCCGATCTGATTGTTTCACTTCAACTTTACATTGTAAAGTTTGAGGATCATAATGAGACAAAGTGCGAACATTTCATGACAATTCTTGTCATTCATTGGAAAATCCTTTTTCCTATCTCCCCATAACTATGAGAATACTATCTCATCAAATTGATGATCGCAAATCTTACAGTAAAAATGATCAATCGTCAAAGATTCTAGTTAGCCAATTAATTGTTGCGAATTTTCATATCCAATGTTATACTTAATCGTTTTCGACGACCCATTTTGGTATGTTATTGACACATACTACACAACTAAATATGCGTAAATGTAAAATATCAAGCTTATATCCAGTTACCAATTAGTATGCATGTGAATGGTTGGCTAGTAGTGAGTTTAAAACAAATAAGTAAAACTGCATGTAAGATGGCATAACCCAAGCAGATGTGTGTAAATTGGTGTGCGTAACCAATGTCCTAATTACCATCTATTAAGTACTGGGTCTTAAAACAAACAAGCAGAACAAAGTTGAATTTATATTCACATGAATCGCGATTCATATTAAATCTATGGCTGAAAATATAAGTTGCTATATCAAAACAAGATGGCAGTTATCAACCAAAAGTAACATAACTAGATTCGTTGACAGTATTTAGAGCAGAAAATGTAGAAATTATGACTTGGATTGTGCCGATAATAAATCAATTGATTGAGTATACCTGCTGATAACATGTTATAGAATAATATATACATATAGAGAACCGAGAAACTGTAAATTCCCGTTAATCATAAACCCTTAAATAGGGATGATTACATAAAGATAATAATAAAGGGGTGTTTGGGATTGCTTATTTAAAACAACTTATATTTTTCTATAAAAGTCTTTATCAACTTATTATAAGTTAGAAGAGTTTAACTTCTTCAAAAACTCCTCATTATCGGTTTGACACCGGTATAAGTTGTTTATCAAAACACTCAAAAGTACTTATTACCGATGTCATACCGAAATAAGTCAATAAGTTATTTTTATAAGCAAACCTAAACACCCCCTAAATACTAAAGGGAGAGTTACTCCATAAATAAGTCTAAAGTTTATATATATCTTTATTGTCACGTTTTTTTTACGATAGCACACTTATCCTATAACAAAAATAATATTTTTGAATTTAATTTTCATTTTAAACTCTACATCTAGTAAGTTACACCAATCGTTCCTATGATTTTTGAAAACCCTATCAAATACCCCTACAATAAAATTTAGGACGTTAACAATTCTTAAGCGTTTTAATAGACAGTTTTATAGCGTTTTAATAGACAGTTTTATAAAACTTAATTTATAGAACCAAAAGTTAAAATGTTTTATCTAAGGATGATTTAATTAGTTTATAAGACGTTTTTGGAAATCTTAACAAAAATTTGAGTCACTTTTAATACAAAACGTCACATTAACTATTTTATAGAACAATTTTGATAAGTGTTATATAAACCCATCTTTTTATAATACATTTGTTTTTATAGGACACTTCTGTAAATAGTGTCCTTAAATGAGTTAATACGGCGTTTTTTTTATAAAATGTTCTAAAAACATGTTATGACATCTAAAAATGTCTTATAAACTTATTGCAATGCCTTTAAATAGGATCAATGGTCCTATAAATTAAATTTTATGAAGTAGTCAATTATAACGTTTAATTTTTTTTAATTTATTATAAACTTTATTTAATTATATATGGTAATTTAAAATTTATGCCGATATCGGCTTTCCTCTAAGTTCCCCAGGTGTTATGTGCATAAAAACATGTGTTGTTTGCAAAATTGTTTTTGAGAGATTCAAATTTCATGGGGAGGGGGGGGTTGAAATGGATTTGAAATCATTGGTGTGTTTGGTTTGTAGGATTTGAAATGAAATTGGATTACATTATTTATAAATAATTTATACAAAAAGTTATNATATGGTAATTTAAAATTTATGCCGATATCGGCTTTCCTCTAAGTTCCCCAGGTGTTATGTGCATAAAAACATGTGTTGTTTGCAAAATTGTTTTGGGGGGTTTCATATTTCATGGAGGGATTTGGATTGAAATGGATTTGAAATCATTGGTGTGTTTGGTTTGTAGGATTTGAAATGAAATTGGATTACATTATTTATAAATAATTTATACAAAAAGTTATAAATAATTATAAAAAAATTAAATTACATTTTTATTAATCGATTATTATAAAATAAAATGTTTTTAACATTTTTTAAAACCTTATTTCATGCAATTCTACAAAATCACATGAAATTCCGAGTACCCCTAAGAATTTCAAAATCATATGTTTGTAGGATTTCAAATCCAGACAATATAACAAACCAAACATAGGATTGAAATGTATTTGAAATTCAAATTCCTTCAAATACATTTCATTTCTATAAACCAAATGGGACCTTGGAGTTTTTGGGGATTTTATGTTATTTTTGGGGTTCAAAGGAGAGAAATGGTACAACTTTATTATTCCTACCTATAAAAGTAGTTGAAATATTTACTAGAGAAAAATATTTTATATTAAATGTATTGAATATTTTAGTAATATACTTAATGTTGAATTCTTCAAGATGTAAAAGTTATTGAAGTTAAATGTAAGTTTTTTTTTTTTTTTTTTTTTGAGATTTTGACTTTTGATTCTTCATTTAAAGAATTAGCAAAAAGATCAACATCCCTTCACATAAGGATGCTTAAGTGATGCTATCAGGTCTGACCTTGGCCATGTGGAGCCCGTGCAGCCGCACAGGACATCAAATCCTAAAGAGTCATCAAGTTGTCATCTATTACTAATTTTGGGTTTAATAATTTGGAAATTGGACAATTCAGCTTTAACTATAAAAACAGGTCAAAGGCCTAGTAGTGATGGATACTTGAATGCACATTGTGAATAGATTGACGTCATCATTCCAACAACTCAATCTAATTTCTATTATTATTCAAAGTTCGACTATTTCGATTTTCAAGGAATTGAGTTTCATTTCTAGCCGATTAACGGTTGTGAAATTAGATTCAAGAAATCAAAGATGAAAATCTCGAATGACTGATTTCTATTGTTGATTGAACTTATCGAGTTGTTGTATGAGTCATATTATGATTTTATGAATCTTTAAATCTTTTTCCAAAAAAAATCTAAATTTCTAACTGATTATCATAAAGTTGTGTCATGTGTGATCGTGTGGGTTACTGACCTACTAGGCTATAGGCTAAGAGGCTTTTGTCATTTTGATAATGAGTTTTCCTCTTGCATATTGAAATATCTCAGAATTTAAATTTACAATGCATATGAGCACATCATTGTATCAACATAGCTGGAGTACGCTGCACAATATTAACATCATATTGTAATATTATATTAATTATTGAGCACATGTTCTTTGCGGTGCACAGTAAGTTATGAATTTTATAATTTATCATTGTTCTTTTGACTTTTGTTTACTTTGAGGTTTGACATTACCGCATTAGATTTAGAGGTCGTTTGATGGGTTTTTTTGTTAAGTTCTATATGGATAACGTTGTTTGTATGGAATAATTTGTTTGTGTAAGTTGAAAAAGTTTTTGTTTGAGAGAGTTTTCATAGATGTAAGAAGCGTTTTTTTAGTTGGGAGGGTCATGTTTAGAAAAGAAATTTGGCTTTCTATATAAAGCTTCATTTAAGAACTTATTGGATAAGTCACTTTCTATATCAATAAGCTATTACGAAACAATCATGCATAGTTGAGCGAATAAGTTGTTAATCCCATTAAGCTGTTAACAAATAGGCTCTTAGACTTTAGTCGTTAGACCTATAACTTTTTGAGTTTTACTTTTTGTTTATTATGACAGTAATTTAGATGTAACTTACCATATTAACTAAAAACTAATTATAGTTTTCCTTATCTTTTTTAAGTTTCATAAATTTGAAATAAAGTTTCTATTTTGCTAATTTCAATTTGGAAAAAGGAAAACTGGAAAAAAAATGAATCACGATCTTAATCCAGGATTTATATTTTTATCATTCTATATTTTCTATTCGGGTTTTGGTTTTTATCCCCCCCCCCCCTATATTTTTTTATTATAAGTAATAAAAATCAGTATGAGGATGAGACGCTTAACTTGACTAAGTTCCAAACTCTTTAAAGAATCGAATGTTTCATTGTTTCATTGGCTTAAAAAACAGTCTTAACGCCATTTTTTATTATTCTCACATGGGACATCAAAAATCTTAGAACCGACCCTAGATATTATTAACCGACATTAGAATATATATGTATATTTAATTAAAATAAATATTTATTTTAAACAAAATAAAATAGAAATGTATACGTTTAGTAAAACAAAATTCCTATTTTTAACCGGTATTGGCACCATGAGGCGGGTGGTGGAACATGTCAGATGGTAGAGACACGTGGATCCCAAAACAAGCAGCGTCATCACCTGACAAAATTCAAATTTAATATTTTTCATATCCGAACTATTTGGATCCATCCACCAAAACCGGATCCCCCAAAACGAGACCAGCCAGTACTTACAAAAATAGCATAATCGGGTAACCGAATACAAGATATGGATCTAGATGGGGACCCAGTATATCGATAACCATCCCCGCCATTATCGTCCAAATCTCTTCTGTATATGGTGATACGCGTGTCCACACTTGCAGGCTGTTGCTTATAAATAGCCATATAGAATGGAGTGCACAGGAGCTACTTCCAGATACAATTACTCCTTCAACAGAGACTTTTTGATACTTCCCATAACCAAGTTTTTGATTCAATTTCCATCTCTTTCAAGCAAAAATGTCGTCGTCTTGCTGTGGTGGAAACTGTGGATGTGGAGCTGGTTGCAAGTGCGGGAGTAGCTGTAAGGGGTACATGTTCCTTGTTACTAGCTGATTTGTGTTTGATTTGATTTGATTATTTGTTTTTCCCCCTTTTTCTGTGTTAATTTGTGTTGAATCGGAGTAGATCGTGGTTTCCTTTTCCGATTTTAGAATCGGTTTCTCGAAAGTTGTGATCTGTATTGCTAATGAATAGTTCATATTACGGATCCGTTGAAACTAAAACGAACGATTGGTGAGGGGATTGATGCTGGAGTTTCGAGATTTTGTGATCTGTATCTCTGTATTGAGCTAATCTCCATTGATTACAGAATTTGATGGTGGAGTTGTTAGTTAATGGTTAACAGAGAGATGTTTGTTGGTTGCAGGTGCAAGATGTACCCAGACATGAGCTCCGGTGAGAAGAACACCACTCCTGATACGCTTATTCTCGGCGTTGCACCCAGCAAGCAGAGGTAAATTTCATCCAATTTTGCTACAAAATTGAAATTGAAATTGAAATTGAAATTGAAATTGGAAAATGAAATAAAAACGGAAATGTTGTAATGAATTAGAAAAATGGATAAAGGGTTTTGATGATGGTGGGTGGTGGTGGATGCAGTGGGAATGATGGAGCTGCGGGAGCTGAGAAAGAAGGATGCATGTGTAGTCCATGCATGTGCAATCCATGCATGTGCACCTAGATGAGGAACGAGTGATGCATGCCATGCCATGGCATGGTATATGGTATGGTATGGCATGGCATGGTAGGATGATGTTATGTTATATAGATAAGCATGCATGCAGTAGGGTTTTTGTTATTGTTTATGTGGGTTGAAGTGTGTGTTTTTGGTGTAATAAAAGCAGGCAGGCATATAGATGTGATGCTCAATGCTACTCATGGATGTATGTTTTTAGTTCTTGGTTTCTATTAATCATGTGTTTTGGGGGTTGCATTTGGTTTTGGTTTTGATGATGGTGCATATATATGTCCCAACTCAATTGGTATCACACACAAAATGAGTTGTGTTTTTTTTTTTATTAACTTGGATATCTAACCCGTTATATGAGTCGACTAATCCTAGAACGACCATCAAAGTCATCGCATTTGAACCTCTATAGTCACGAGTATTTTTAAAATGAGTTGTGTTTTGCCTTCAAAAAATGAGATGGTTATGGGTTCAGAACACATTTTAGGATAAGTTGACCCTCCTTATCCTTTTCGGGATGAGAAGGGTAAACCAAAAAAAATAACATGTATATTATTAAAAAGTTATAAAAATATGAATAAAAATTCGACAAATTAGAGTTTGTGATGATGTATTTATTGTGAATCATCAAATTTGTTTGGAATATTCTGAAATAAGTGAAAAAGGAAAAAAGGGTTGTGTTGTATTTTCTTTTGTGGTAATCTTCTTTATATTATTTTGTTAATAACTTCTTATTATCGGTTTCACATCGATATAAACTGTTTATCTATATTAGAATAAGTCAATAAGTTATTTTAATAAGCAATCACAAATACCCTCTAGAAGATTGAGATTTAGAAATTCAGTGAAGCAATTGGTATTTTACAGGATTCAATATGATTTATTTATAATTAGAAGGGTATTCGTGCAATGCATCGAGACATATATTGATTTCAATGTTTCGTTTTATTTCTTTTTTATGTCGATATAATACGGTTTTTTTTATGTGGTTTTGAGAAAACGATAATGTTTTTATTTTTGAATAAAATATAAATTTAAAAATATTATAAATTTTTAAAATAAAAAATATCGATATCAGTATAGTTCTTGTGTTTTGATGTAATTTTCTTAATTCAAAATTTTTAATTATAATTTAATTTATGTTAANTAATGAAGTAATTTATATTTGATTTAATAATATAATTTTATTTATAAAGATAATAATTAATTATTTTATTAGAACTCGATAATTATCCTAATTATATTTTAGATTATTTATGTTTTAAAATGAGATATTTATCCTGTATTTGATTATGTTTATCCGCAGTTAGTTACACGAATTTAAAATCGAGATTTAATAAGTTGTATTTATGCATAATTTACTTGTAATCTTTTATTTTAAGTAATATGCATCAATATACGGTAATTCATGCATAAAAATGGTTTTTAAGAGTTTTTGTCAAACACTTTATAATATATATGTGTATGTGTATATATATATATACTCGTACAATGCAGCGAGATAAATCTCTATTTTAATTTTTAGTTTTTATTTTTCTATATTGATATAATATGATTTTATATGGTTTTGAGAAAACGATAATATTTTTATTTTTTAATGAAATATAAATTTGAAGATAGCATAAAAATTTGAAAATTTTAAATCGATATTAATATTAAATTAACTATTTAATAATTCTCGTTTTTTTGTGTAACTTCTTTAATTCAATTTTTTATTATACATTAATTTATATTTAATAACAAAGTAATTTATTTTTGATTTAATAATATAATTTTTTATACAGATAATAATTAAACTTTAAAATTCAATGATTATCTTAATTATATTTTAGATTATTTATATTTAAAACAGATGTTTATCTTATATTTGGTTATTTTTATTTGTAGTTAGTTACACGAATTTAAAAAATAGAGCTTTAATAAATTGTATTTATGCAAAATTACTTGTAATCTTGAATTTTAAGTAATATGCATCAATAAACAGTATTTTATGCATAACAAATCGTTTTTAAGAGTTTTTGTCAAATGTTTTATAATATGGTATAGATAATGTTTTAAAATAATTTGTTTATTTAATATATTAATAAAGATAATTTGTTTACTTATAATTTAAATAATTTATGAAAAGTAATTGAAAAACATTTTCATTCTAAATCCAACATACCATACAAAGATTTCACATCGTTCCAATTTATAAATCAAAATTTTCTACAACCTCCTTGAAGGAAGAAAAAATTTGGATTTTTAATTATGTACAGATCCCAAAATCATAAAAAAGGTTACGGTTGTAAATTATTATACAAAGTCTATGGGGCTGTTTACTTGCGGCTTAATGAGTTTTATTGGTCTATCTAGCTTATTCGTACGGCTCATTTAGGTTGTTTACTTACGGATTATTCACACAGATAGAAATGATGTGTTGTCCCCCATTCAGCCACAAAAATAGCACCCTACCTCTTATTTAAAGCACCGCCTCATTCCCAACACCCCATCTTCGGCCTCTTTATGATTTTTTTTGTTTTGATGTTCAACTAATTAATATTGAGGGGTAAATAGGTCATTTATGTTATTCAGACTGTTGGTTCAGATAAAAAAAGGTAAACAATAACACCCATTTATCCAGACAGACAAATTTATCCATACAAGACTTGATAATTTTTTTGGTAAACAACCCCTATGTTTACATGTTTTTGGTTTAACATCATTTGATAGTCAATCATCTTGAAATTCTGCACTTAAATTTACACTGATGGTTCACTAAACTTGTTTGGTTCTGACTCTTCTGATTTGTAACTCAGGCTAATTAATTTGTTCTAAAAAAAATATTAAGCTTAGATGTCGATATTTTTGTCTTGTCAAACGTCTTCTTGACTCGTTTTAGTACTTCGTATGATTTGTTGTTCATCTCAATACGACCGCATGTGTTGTGACACAATTTTGAAAATTGTTTGTTAGGGTATACCGAGTTATTAACCACCTATGGTGGTACAACATACACATCATTATAGCACTGATGAGATGACGTCTTCTTTTGTGCTCTGGTTAAAGCAAACCGTTGTGTGACAAGGGAGTTGATTTAGGAAGCATACGAGTCGGTGACGTGGTGCCCACAATGGCAGAACTATATAGCGTTATAAAAGTCAAAGCATAACAAATTTTTATTATTACTACTTTTCGGTTAATAGTTTGAATGTTCGGTTATGATACTACTATTTATCACGGGGAAAATCGACATGATCATATTAGATGGTTTTTTATATTTAATATGGTTAGTAGTGTTACGTTTAAGATTCGAAGTAATCTGCATTTTCATGGGCATTACACGAAGGTAGCACCAGCTTGGGCTTTCGCAGTACCAAAAAAGGTTCACAACAGCTTTAACACCACTTGACCCATAACTTGTCTTCTATCATTGGCATTTGTTGGGTAACCATGAATATCTGGACCACCTTACGTGCACTGACTAATCCCTGAGTGACCATGAATAACCTGGAGTCATTGCAAATGAACCTCCATGGCCTTAACCCAGATTCGAAACCATGAAAGATGAGATTTCCACTACATCCCCTAATGCCTTGACCATTCAGGTGGTTTATTAGTAGCATTTTGTAGTTGGTAAGCATCGTATCAACAAAACCAATGTGATGATGACATTGATCATTGCCGTAGATATAAACAACAGATACAGGGCGAAACAACAGATACAGGGCGAACGACAATAAGACCAATGATAAACTCGGAAACTGCACAAAGGGTATGGGAGTAGCAGTAGAAAGTTTACGCCTTAAAAGTTACAATTAAATATGAACAACGAATGCTCAACTTTGTTGAATTCCGCTAGGCCACGTCTGATTCTTCACTGGTTTCAGTATCTCTTCAACCTCAGCTAGTGTTTGCTCGTCTTTCTCAACTTCTGTAGCAGCCGCAACATTAACCTGCACCTGATTGACGGAATTTTGAAAAGGGGGGGTCAGGGCGGATCCAGGAATTTTGGTGATTAGTTAAACATAGTATGAAATATAATAAAAATATATAAAAAATAAAGAAAGGAGAAAGGAGAAAACGGTACATCTATATATAAAAAATAAGGCATTTAACCACAAAGGTGGTGCCTGATTGGTTTGAGCTTGACTCCAAAGGTCAAAAATACCAGGAGGTCTCATGTTCAAATCCAAGGAGTAGTAAAAAATCCCCTTGTGGCCACGGAGGTTCAAATGCGGTGACTCCGGGCTATCTGCAAAGCAGGTGGTCGCCCTTGGATTAGTCGGCTCACGTAGCGGGTTGGATATCCAGGTTAATAAAAAAAGGCATTTTATAATAATGTAAAAGAATAAAATTTATAGTCTATGGGGGTTAAACTCTTTTTATGGGGTCAAAATAGGCATTTATATATGAAAAATAAAACTTATAATGCATATAAATTTCTTTTTGAAAATTCATGGGTCAGTTGACAACCTCTTTTGCATGGACATCCAAAAAGATCAAACCAGAATATCCCACTTGAGGGCGGGGATGTACGTAGGCCTAACCTCTACTCCAAAGAGTAAAGCGGTTGTTCCTGTGAAGACTCGTGACTATAGGAAAAAATGGTAATTGCAGGAATGATTCCAAAATAATGAACTTATCAGATCCTTGTGTTTAGTACTTGAAATCAGAATTGGAGCATAGATTATGAACTTCCAAGTCATATTTGCGAAACAGAAAAGACTTATATAGCATGTAACCTGGTAAAATAAACAGTTAAAAGGTGCTTAATGAATTGATCCAATATCAGGTGAACTTTTTTCTTGGCATTTACGAAGGAAAAAGGCTCGTCTAAGCTGGGAAATTAGTGCACTTTTTACATTTTCTGGTCAGAATACTTGAAAAACCTAAACCAATAGTAGATTGAAGTATAATAAGGAAACATGGAAGGTGATATTTAACCTGTTCAACGGATTTCATTCCAACCAGTACTGTAGAAATATCTTTGTTAGACATGCTGTATTGCATGGCCAATTTTGATATATCCTTGCCCTTCTTTTTACAGAAAGCAGCAGCAGTCTGGCATGCAGCCTGAGACCAAATAGAAAAGATAAGTAAAAGTATCGAGTTAATCAAGCAGTACACATTTCTGTAATACCAAGACCAGTAACATTTTCTACATCTGGTTTAGATATGTAGTATGAAGTATTTCTGGATAATGCAGATTTTGGAGTCTGTATAGATTCTCCTTGTCGAAAGAGGGAGAAAATAAAATAAGGGAAGAAGATTTAAGAACACAAAGAAAACGGAAGATACATGCTAGGGAGAAAACCACATCAATGAGGAAATAGATCTTCTATGAATTGTTAACTTATATAGTCCACTTCTGAATTTAAACCCCTCTAGATAGCCTCCATGTTATTGTAGACGATGCTACTTAACCTTCTACAAAAAGGGTATGATGCCACCCTCTAGAGCGCTCCCACTGTACTCAACCCATGGTCATCATGGGGAGGTTAATCGTGTGTCCCAAGGGCAAGTGGGTGGTGACTGGAGTCGAACCGCGGACCTCCCACTCATTCTGCAAGAATGGGAATGGCCACCTCCTTACCCACTATGCTATAGCCGAAGGGACTTCTCTATCTCGTTCTACTGTAATTTCTCTTGGTGTATATAAAAATCAGAGACAGGAATGGCTATTCAGAGCAGGCGTGGTCAAGACTACTGTATCATCCAAAAGTCCATCGCCAAAACTTTTTCTAGATATTACTAATGCTACCACCAATAATTAAACGCAATTAGGTATAGTCCTACTGTAACAATATTGTACAGATGTCCTATTGCATTCATTAAGCATGCTTATTTCATTTTAGTAGTTATCTGGTTAACCCAGTAGAAATTCGTGGATTTTCCTCCTCCACAGGGTTGTAGATTCCATCCTACACATTGTTCCTATACCCAAAATCCAAAATGGGAAGAACACAATAACAACAGTAAAAGTGGAAAAGAATAATCTATTATCCATAACCGATGAATACAGGAGCCCCAACTTATAGGTATAATGTTTCTCATCAGCATAAATTCTTTAATATTGAAATCCGTGATGGTCAGTAATAATGTTTTACCATTGGACTAAAGAAGCCTACAATGATAAGGTGTTTGGAACTGTAATATAGGAAAAAGAGAACCTTAAGTTCAGGTGAAGCCGGGTGCCACTCTGGAGGGCCACTTTCTGTAAGAAGTCCCATTGCTAGAGGGGATGCACTGATCACACCAACTCCCTTACTTTTGAGGTAAGGCAGTAGATCCTCCAAAGTTGTATCATTAATACTATAATGACAATATGAAAGAATTACATCAACTGTGCCTAGTGGTACTCGATCAAGCACATAACTGAAGATTCCCAATGGAAGTCCGGTTATACCAATGAACCGGATCTTCCCGGCTTCCTTCAACTTCTGGAGGGCAGGAATTGTCTCGTTTATAATCTGGAAACAGACACAGATAGATTGATAAGTGATTGTGATTGCTCTCTCTATCAGATAGGATCAAACAAAAGGAAACTATAACAGTAAAGGGGAAGCTAGAACACTTGAAGGAGCACCTGATCAAGTGAGCCAAATTCAATGTCATGACACTGCAATATATCAACATATTCCAGCTGTAGCCGTTCCAAACTCTCATCAATACTCTTATTCACCCTTGCAGCACTGAAATCAAAACCCTCCTTATACCTCCCGCATTTTGTTGATACAATGTACTTTTCTCTTGGCACTCCAACAGCTTTCAGCGCCTTCCCAAGGGCTTTCTCAGACAATGTCCCTCCATAATACCTGAAGATCATAGAAAAAACACATAAATAATAAACTTTTGGTTCCAAAAAAGACCTTGAAGTCTGAAAATGCTTAAACTTTTACAATGAAAAAAGTGTGTTCTGTGGCATGAAAATAGAAACTATTGCTTACACTGAAAATGCAACAATTTGCAAGTAAATTTGATAAATTTCTGTGTGTGGTTGTTTCAACTACATTAATCAATGATGCCTAAAGGTATATTGACCATAAACTAAATCAGAACACCTAATATGCTACAGAGATCGGAAGTTTACACTCATCCCACACTTCATTACTGAAATAAGCTTTCATATGAGAGTACAACATACATAAAATCTCGGTCTGTATAAAGTAAATTCAGCAATTTAAAGTGCATACTATATGTATCATTATAAATGAAAGGATTTAGTGCAAGATATCATCAAAAAAGGGAACCTTCACTGCTTGAATTGCATCACATATCCAGATGTTACCCTAATTATGAAAGAAAAAAGAAACAATGGCCCTAACATGTGTGATGGATTAATGAGAAATACTAACGGGGAAGTGTCAAAGAAGTTAATGCCGAGTCGAAATGCTTCACGGACGGTAGCAATGGCTTCTTCATCGGAGACAGGGCCGAAGACGCTGCCGAGAGGGGATGCACCAAATCCGACACAACTGAGCTTGAGACCTGTGTTTCCGAGCGATCGGAGCTCTAGCGTCTTCTCCATTTCTCTGACTGGTTGGTGATTCAGCTCTAGGGTTGGTGATTCAGCTCTAGGATCAGGTGTATTCACGGGGAAGATACTCTTTTAATAACCCCACAATGATTACGCTGTTGCGTTCCCAAATTTAATTTTTTTAGTTTTTTTAAACGTTTTTAGGAAAGAAAAGAGAAACGAAGAAAATAATGATATATTTTTTTTAAATCTTTGGAGTTGTATGGTAGTTGTTAAATGATTTGATATAAAATAATTAAATGGTCTGAATGAAGACTTTCATTATATAGTGTAAAATAAAATATAATTGTTTGATAATTATTTATAATTAAATTAGGATGCTGATTGATTAAGGAAGACTTATGATACAAAATCATTAAGATGGTTTTATAACCATCAAGAAATAGACTTTTTTTTGTCAAACAAGATTCATCTCTTAACAATTCAGATGTTGTCTCTTAATGAAACTATTAAGAGGTAAACAAACAACCCCTTCCTTTTAGATGTGAAAACGAAAAAGGAACGAAAAGTAAAATAATTTATAAAAACTAAAAATATTTATAAAATTACATATATACCCATCAATTATATTTCATTATGAAATAAATAATTTTTTTAGATTACAGATATTATTAAAATATTTTATAAATTATTGTTTGACAAAAACTTTTAAAAACCATTTTTCATGTATGAAATATTGTTTATTGATGCATATTACTTAAAATTCAATATTACAAGTAAATGGTGCGTAAGTACAACTTGTTAAAGTTTCATGTTTGAATTTGTGTAACTAGCTGCAGATAAACATAATCAAATACAAGATAAATATCTCATTTTAATTATAAAAAAATCTAAAATATAATTAAGATAATCATTAAGTTTTAACAAAATACTTAATTATTATCTTTATAAAGAATTATATAACTAAACCTAAATTAAATTACTTTGTTACGTTAAATTAAATTATAATAAAAAAAATTGACTTAAAGAAATTACACAAAACAAACACTTTTAAATAGTTAATTTGATACTAATATCAATATAGTTTTTTCAAATTTTTATGATATTTTATTTAAAAATAAAAATATTATTGTTTTCTCAAAACCATATAAAACCGTATTATATCAATGTAGATAAAGAATAACATAAAACGTTGAAATTGGGATGGGTCTTGATGCATTGCACGAGTATCCTTCTAGTTATATTATAAGACATTTGATAAAAACTTTTAAAAAATTATATTATTATATCAAAAATAAATTACTTTGTTATTAAATCTAAATTAAATTATAATAAAAAATTGAATTAAAGAAATTACACAAAAAACAATAACATTTAAATACTTAATTTGATATTGATATATTTATTTTCAAAAATTTATGATATTTTCAAATTTATATTTTATTCAAAAACAAAAATATTATCTCTTTCTCAAAACCACATAAAAACCGTATTAAATTATCTACAGAGACATAATAAAATGAAACACTAAAATCGAGATATATCTCGCTGCATTACCTGAGTACCCTTCTAGTTATATTATAAAGCATTTGACAAACACTCTAAAAAACTATCTTTTAATCACTAATTACTGTTTATTGATTGATATTACTTAAAATTCAATACCATAAGTAAATTATGCGCAAGTATAACTTATTAAAGCTTTATATTTGAATTCGTGTAACTAACTACAGATAAATATAATACAGAATAAACATCTCAATTTTAAAGATAAACAATATAAAATATAATTAAGATAATTATTGAGTTCTAACAAAATATTTAATTATTAAATTATATTAATAAACCTAAATTAAATTATAATAAAAAATTAAATTAAAAAAAATTACACAAAAAACAAAAACTTTTAAATATAAAAAATATAATATATAATTAGTATAATCATTAAGTTTTAATAAAATATTTAGTTATTATCTTTATAAAAAAATTATATTATCAAACCTAAATTATATTATAATAAAATAATTTGAATTAAAAAAATTACACAAAAAACAAAAACTTTTAAATAGTTAATTTGATACTAATATCAATACATTTTTTATGTTATTTTTAAATTTATATTTTATTTAAAAATAAAGCATTATCGATTTCTCAATATCATATAAAACCGTATTATATCAACATAAAAAATAATAAAACGAAACATTGAAATAGAGATATGTCTCGATCCATTGCACGAGTATCCTTCTAGTAATAATAAAACAACAATTCTTACTTTTAGAACATCTCCAATTGATATTTTATATACTTTTTTTCTTTTTTAATTTGAACATTTATCCCTTCTTTCTATTTTTTTTTCTCTATTTGAGCATAAAATTTTACATAGTTGTTCGAACAAACTTTTTCTGAATCTTCAAATTTTTTTAAAATAACACAATGTTGGAAATACGTTTAGACAGTCAAATAAATATATTTATTTAAAGTTTTTGTATCGACAAAAAATTTTACTTTTGTTGTTAAAAATGATATCGCATAAAAACGGTTGTATTTAAACATATGGCTAATTAATAAATATATATTATTAATGACACTAGTGAGTGTAAGTGAAAAATCATGTGAAAAGCAGAGCTAATATGAAAATTTTTAAAAAATGATCTGGACCCTTGATCACCTTAAATCTCAAACTCATCCATAAATCGTGTTTGAAACGAAGATTGATCTGGTGCATTTCACCTTAATATGCATTCAATAGTGGAGATCCCTTCTTACGCTAATTACCTCACCTTTTCACTGGAACCCAACCTAGTAGGTTAATTGCAACTCCCATGTAAAACTTAACTATCAACTAAGAATGAAAATTAATTCAATAGTAAATTACACCGTTGGTCCTGTGGTTTGCTCAAATGATGTATATGATCCCTCTTTTTTTTAAAATAAGTGCAATCCTTGTGGTTTGCAATTCATTTCGACTTGAGTCCCTGTCTCTAACGGATTAACCTTATATCCGTTAGGTCAAGGACAAAATGGTCAATTTAGTCATTTTTAATAAACTTTCTGTTGTACAAGCGTAGAGGCCAATAGTACAAGTTCATAATTCATTTGATGATGAAAAGAGAAGCATTCCCTCTTATGGCATCCTCTCCTTCTCCGACTTCCTCTGGTTTCTGCGGCCTCCTCCTATCTGCCTCGTCTCCCTTCCCCGACCAACATCATCTCCGCCCTCCTCCCCTCTCTCAAAAGCACCACCATATCCAACCACTTGAAATATATCTAACGTTTGAATCCACATCTTGAACTTTCTAACAATCCATTTTTAAATCTATGAAAACACGGTTGCAGGTGATGACTGATGAGTGACTCATTTTCCACAAAGATTCACACAACTTGTACACCTCGTTTTCCATAAAAAAATCATGCATGTTCAGAACTTTTTAGTCAAATTTATACGATCGGTTACGAAAATCCTTGAAAACCATATCAACACTGCGATGGATTGGTGTCTTTTCTGGATTCAACACTACGATGGATGAAACGCTTCGAAAATCAATGTATATTTTCTAGATTTAACGAGTGTGTTTTTTAGATTCTACCCGTGTGTGTTTTTTAGATTTTACCAATATGTTTCTTGATCGTCGCAGGGGGTGGATGGAGGGGAAGACGTATGGTTTCACCTCTTAGCCATTTATCTCTCAAAATTACGAAAATAGGCATAGGTCTGCAATTGACAGGTCCATAATTTGTAGAGGGGTCAAAGTATATAAAAAAAGATGATGTTTTTGAACCAGGTCCATAATTATAGAGACCAAATATGCAAATTTGGAAAAGCACATCATATTTTTGCCGACCTATTAACTAATTTACATATTTGGTTCATATAATTGCGGATCTGGTTTAGAAACATCATTTTTTACACTTTGACACCTCTGCAAATTGCGGACGTATGATTATTTTCGTAATGTTGTGAGGGAAATGGCTAAAAGATAAAACCCACCGACCAAAATGACTATTTTAATTAATTTCCCTTTTTTGAAATCATCATTTAATGTAATATTTTCTAAAATTTGTATTTTGTTATACAAATCCAATTTTTTTTTAATATTATTAGTTAAATAATAATAATAAATCAAATTGAAAACTAATAATTAACATATTCTATTTTTTATAACATCTGGTTTATATTAATTAACGTATTATAACATTAGTGAATTACTTTAAATATAATATGAAATGTTTCATTTTATTCATTTTTAAACATGTCTTTTTCAATCATTTTACATTTTCCAACTAACTGCCAAAGGCATGTAGTTCATCAGCTAAATATCGACTACTAACTAACTTATTAGTTATCAGCTAGTTTGTCAAACATAAACTCATTTAGATGTGGATTTTAAACAGTGGTATTAAATGATTCTAGATATAGTGCAAATAACTTCAAATTAATCCTGATACATATGTGCTTAAATGAGTAAGAAAACATTTAAGAGCATTTTCAATTAATTTTCTAAAATTAAGAAGAAAAAAAATTATGATCTTGTGCTAATCTTTTACTCCAATAAGAATTTCTACAACTTTTTTTAAAATGGAGAAATTTAAAATATATATAGAGAGAGATTGTTTTAAATGCAACCAATTATATTTTTACAACCAATGCAACCCAATAAATTAAAATATTTATGAAAATGATGATAGTTCATTTATTATGATTTAAATATTTATGAAAGATGAATAAGATTTATTAATTATGATCAATACTTTATATTAGGAAACAATCAAAACTTATTTGAAATTACATATTCATCAAATTAAATGAACGATTGAGATTGAGTTGTATTGGTTGTATAAATGTAAGAAATTGTATAATAACTCACCTATCTCTCTCTATATATATATATAGGGTTAAATGCATAAAATAGCAACATACTTTCATAAATTTTCTTATTATAGCATTCTACTTTTGTTTTTTTTTTATTACAACAATGTACTTTCAAATTATTTTTTATTAAGGCATTGTACTTTAAAAAATCTACCCATAATAACAATGGGTAACCTGTTACCTTTTAAACCAGTTAACCCTTTGACTTTTTTGCTTGTATGGCTTTAATAAGGTGATGTGGATAACACATCATTTTGATGACTTAACTAAAATTAAAATAAAAACATATTTCAAATTATTATTAGTGATTTTCATTTTTCATTGTTATGATCTAAAAAAACATTTAATTATTTTATCTTTTCTTATTAAGTTGCATGCAAATTAAATATTCTTAGAGTAAAATATTTATTGAATAAATATGAAACATTATTTTCGAGATATATTTTATTTGTAAAAAAAGTAATTTTTCTTATTTTATGTTGTTCAAATAAATACATATCTTTTAAAAAAAATTAAAATATTAACGAAATAAATTGTTATCTATAATTTTTTAATATTGTTATATTAATAAATAATTCAAAAAAATTTAATTAATTTAATATATTTATACGTCAAGAAAAAGTTTTTGAACAAATATAATATATTTTTTAAAAGATAATATTTTTTTGGTAAAAAAGAAACAATTCTTACTTTTTTTTTCAAAAAACACATAAAAAAAAATATTAACGAGATAAGTTGTGTTCTACTAGTTTTATTGATATTGGTATATTAATGAATAATTTAGAATTTTTTTAATTCATTTAATACATTTATTAAATAACATGTAAAATATCTAAATATTAAAATTAAAAATACAGTGTTTAATAAGAACTAGTAGATGCTATAATGAAATAATTTTGAAAGTACAATGATGTAGTAAGAAATTACATCACTATAGTACATGTGGACAGCCTACATGGACAATGAGGTGGCATGGAAACCTAGTATAATGGGTAAATTTAAATCAAAAGGTTACCCAATGCTATAATGGGTAAATTTTTCAAAGTACAATGTTCTAATAAAAAATAGTTTGAAAGTACATCGCTGTAATAAGAAAAACTGAAAGTACAATGCTATAATAAAGAAATTTATAAAAGTAGATTGCTATTTTGTGCATTTTGCCATATATATATATATATATATATATATTAATAATATACTTAATATAATAATATCTAAAATAAAGAAACAGATGTAATTTTTTATCTTAATAAAATTTTATTAAAAATGCTCTAATAAATTAGTGTTTGTGATGGAATCATATCAAATTAAATCCAACCTAAGATGGAAGACTTGATTTGGTTGGTGGGAATCACTTCAATTTGACAAAAATGATGCTAGTTGATGTACAAGACAAATACATACGTTAATCCATAGAGAATGCTTTAAATCACAATATCCTTATTTTATATAAATATAATAATATTTATAAAAAAAATGGTAAGTGAATGTGATGACTCTTACCCAGGTAAGCGTTTACGAAATAAATTGTTACATACGGTATTATTTTGATATACTACAATCTTACCTAATAAAATAAATTATTATGTTAACTTATAATGATAAGAGCTTACCGAGTAAACATTTAAGTAAACGGACCCAAATGTATTCTGTTTTGATCGACACTAGTATTAGTATTTGTTAAAGTTTAAAAAGATTTCAAAAGATTTAAAAGAAAAAAAGAATTATAATGGAGACATGATATTGGAAGTAAGTAATTGTTGGACAACACGTGGGACAGTCTGTGGCCTCTTTCTCTTATTTAATTTTAATATAAATACATATAAATATAAAACAAATACATTTTAATTATTTATTTATGGGAAATTGAAAAAAATGAGGGTAATCCACTCAACTCTTTTTACTTTTATAGTCATGTTTAGATGGAATTATATAAAATAATCAATTAAACATTATGAAAATTATTTCTTTTTAAAGATTGATCAAAAATGGTTTTCTGAATTAGAATCAAATTACTCAAATCATGATATTAGAATACAGTTTTTTTTTTTTGGGTTATTTGGGGATTTCTGCGCCAACTTACACGTACTGACTAATCACTCGGGTGATCTCAAATAGTCTGGAGTCATAGCAAGTGAACCTTCATGACCACAAGAGCTTGATAGCGCTTGGATTCGAGCTCAGAGTGGATAAGATATTCCACTTCATCCCTCAAGGCTTAATCAGTACGCCATAATCCAAATAGTTCATAGCATAGGTTTTATACCACTTGTTAGGCAATTTAGGGGTTAATCATGTTGTTAATTCCAATGAATTTTGTTAATTTTATATTTCAAAAATGTAAGTAAAAAATGACTTTACATTCCACAAAATCAATTGAACAAGAAGTGTAAAAAGTATCAAATTTGAGTAGAATAACTGACACGAGTTACAATTATAATGTTTAACGGTTTTTTCTTACACTCAGGTAAGTTGGAATTTTCGAGAACAACATTCTTGTATGTTTCTTCAGGACTAAAATATACATGTATGCTCAAATAATTATCATTGTCGTATTGGCAAACGGGGGTAAGGTGCCATTTACCAAACGCTTACAGGGGTAAGCGCTTATCAAGTCGCATTACCTCATCGGATGAATATGGTAAGGACTAATAATCTTATCCGGTAACAGCGAGACAAAGACCATGAGTCTTACCCGATAAGTGCTTACCGGGTGAATTGTTGCATACAATGTCGTTTTGATAGATAAAAATCTTACATAGTAAGTAAATAATAGTGTTAAATTTTACCGATAAGCACACTTACCGAGTAAGTGTTTGGTAAACGGCCCTAAATTACCCAAATAAGTTTTCAAAAAAAAAAATATTGGTTTTTCTCCATATCACTCTTAAAAATATATTTTTATACTTGTGGTCACAGAGTAAAAATCTCCAACATAAAAAAACAAAGGTTTAAATGTCTTCTTATACTCAAAAAGCAAATGTTGTATGGACACTATGAACATTTGGAGAATACTGATGAAAAATATAGTTTGGTTAAATATAATATAATGGAGTCATCACCTCAGGGGTTGTTTGTTTACCTCTTAATAGTTCTATTACGAGACAGCTTCTGATTCGTTAAGAGGTGAATCTTGTTTGACAAAAGAGAAGTCTGACTCTTAATGGTTCTAAAATCCTCTGAATGATTTTGCTTCATGTGCCTTCTTAACCATTGAGCGCCCTAATTTCATTGTAAACAATTACCAAATAATTATATTTCATTTTGCACTATATCATGAGAGCCTCTTAATTATTCTGACCACATAATCATTCTGCACTAAATCATTCACCAACTACCAAACAGCTTCTCAGACTCATTGATTTCATACATGATGAAATTGAAAGGAATGAAAATCTTATTCGTATTCGATTTTCCCGCATTTTCATTTTTTAAATGGATCAAATAACGTCTTATTTTTTTAAAAAATATTTATTTTGAAACAAATTAAAATAATAATATAAAAATATAAAATATTATATAAGAACGACAAAACTAAAAGTATTGTTTATTGCAAAAGTGTAGAAGGTGTCATCACGGAAATAAATTCCCCCGAGTTAAAATCGGCCACGAGTCAAATGGATTGGGTTGACTCAGTGGACCCATACATTTAAAACACAAATTTCGTTCCGTCATTAATTTCTATCATTTGGTTCCTAAAACTCGCAACAAATGGATCTCAGTTATATCATATCATGTATATTGTATATGTTACACATACATACACAAATACATATGTATACGAAAGTAAGTTAAGAAATGTAAGAATAGATTTGGACCCTTGATCACTTTTAATCTCTTGTCCATCCACGAATTGCGCTTCTCACCATAATTAATCTAGTGTGTCTCTGTGCATCCTAGGATGAAGATCTTTTTTTACGCTTCCAACCTTAAATCTCCTTCTCACTGGAACTCAACTCTACGCGCGCGCGCGCACACACACACACACACACACACACACACACACACACACACACANATATATATATATATATATATGGAGGTTCAAATGAGAACACCTCCATTTTAAACGCGAAAACACCATTATCACATGTGATAATACGTATGAGGGGACCCTATGATGTGGGGACAACGTGTTCTACGACTTAGGTCGCGCCAAAAATTGTCTGCGTCTATGATTTATAAAACTAAGAAGGCACTACTAAAGGAAAATAGAGGTTTTGAGAAGCTTTTCTCATTTAATTTCGTTGATCAACAACTGTTTATACAAAAAATGTACAACTTATTTTTATCTGAATGATCAGTTATAACAAAATTTTTAAAAACTTTTAGACTTAGACTTAGACTTATACATACAATCCTTTATCAACTACAACAAACCAATCATAAAATGAACCTTTCTGTAAGGAGTAGAAACGAAAACAAAGAAAAACACTGGATCAAAAAAAGACGACAAACAAAAAACAACGGAAAAGACCCTAACGGAGGTACAATCTGTCCCGTACGAGACGAGGGTTAACCACATAGATAACCATCTGGACTGCAACACCAATCAACCAAGAAATATGAAACTTTTTTTGAACGATTAGATAATCATTTGTAGGATAGAAGTTGAATATTGAAAGCCAAGTCATATTGCAAAAGAAATCTGATTCGAAAAAACCATTTTGCTGCAGTAGGCCTAAATCGTTACATTGTAATCCAAAACACAGTCTACCACAAAATTTTAAATTTTTACAGACTGAAGGGAGGTCTTTCGAAAGAGAAAAACATTTGCAATAGAACCGACATTGAGGGAAATGAAGTCCTACCGTCTGAACACTTTTGTCCACACATCTCAAACTACAGTTGAATTGATTTCATGATAAAATTACACTGTATGTCAATTATGTACGTATCAATTAACTCTAATAGTTATTTGTTATCTCAGATAGTTTGGGATCAGATGCTTTTTCCAATTTTGATGTATCTTCTTGTATTGTATCATTTTGTAATGTTTCATATCAGTGTGTAAATCTCACATCGTTATACGTCTTTTGCATCGTTTTTAATATTGTCATATACTATTTTGTATTGTCTCATATCGTCTTTATACACTCATTGTACCGTACTACCTCATAACAATTTGATTATGTTTGGCAAACTAGCACATAAGCTAGCTGTTGGCTAATAAGCTAGCTGTTATGGCAAGCTTTGCCGCCATATTAACCCATATGGTTCCATTTTAAGGCTTGACTTGCATTGTATGCGTTATGGCGAATTACAACTTGTTATTTTGTAAGACGTGGTTTTTTATTACTTTTTTTCTATCATATAAGTCGGGGGATAAATTATAACTATGTACAAGATCTAAGACTTGAATAAACATAAAAACTAAAACCCTTAGTAGGTAAACCCTTACTCTCAACTACAAGGATGATGCGTGATTGGTTTGAGCTTGGGTTCCAAAGATCAAAAGCGTCTGGAGGTCTCAGGTTCAAATCAAAGGAGGAATAAAAATTCCCCTGTGGCCACGAAGATTCAAATGCGGTGAGCAAAGTAGGTGGTCGTATCGGTATTAGTCGGCTCGCATAACGGGTTGGATATCCATGTAAATTAAAAAAATCCGTTACTCCCAATCCCGTACACTAAGAGTCGAACATGAATTTCTTGAAGATTGAAGAAAGTAGTGACTATAGACTCGAGAGATTCAATCCCGATTATTGCATTCTTGATATCATTTTCTTATAAGCTCTACATATTTTTCTTTTTTAGTTTTATAACTTTATATGAATTTACATTGTTATACAATATTATTTAAAAAACACTACGCACAAGTGTGTGTGTGTGTATATACACACACATACAAAGATCGTGTGAGAAAAAGAGTTAAGACATTTCACCGCTCCACCTAAAATTCTCTCTGCCCCTACCGTACGTGCATCTCGTATGCATTGTATACGGCTTTATGAGAAATGTGAGAAGGGATTTGGACGTTTGATCACCTTTAATGTCAAATATGTCAAATCTACCCATGAATCACGCTTAATACGAGGATTGATCCGGTGCATCTCATCCTAATGTGCATCAAATGGTGCAGATATCTTCTTATTCTTCTAACCTTAATCCTCTTCTCATCAGAACCCAACCCCATACATACATGTGTAATTATATGCCACCTTAAAGCATGCTTTGAAAAACATTGTGATCTCACGATAATCGATAAGGTTTAAGGTTTCATTTCACAGTCATACTACGCCTCACGCTATTTAAAACCTTTGACTAAAACGGTATTCTGGTCTAATTGTATTACAAGGAGCAATAGTTTGTAAGCTGGCCAAGCCGTCAAACATGCCTTTTTTTAATTAACATGGATATCCAACCCGCTATGCGAGCCGACTAATCCCAGGACGACCACCTGCTTTGCAGGTAGCCCGGAGTCACCGCATTTGAACCTCCATGACCACAAGAAGATTTTTATTCCTCCTTAGATTTGAATCTGGGTCCTTTTGACCTTTGAAGTCAAGCTCAAAACAATCAAACACCAACCACATGTGGTCAAACGTGGCTTTTGGATAGGCTGTTGGAGAATCTCTAGATTAGTTGATGAAAAGTCTAAGCACGATCAACAAGTTTTGAAAGTCATTAAGTACCATCTAATTATTGCACACTTGCATAATTAGTTTTATTAACCAGTTGATCAGATTCTTAACTCCCCACCATGATTTAATTAGCCATTTTCTTGATCCAGCAGCCATGTCCAGTGCATATTGCCAACCCCTAGAGACAGACGACCCATAACTGGCATCTCGACTAGACCTATAAAACTGAACTTAAATCTCTCCAGAACATAGCCATTAGGAAAAGCTCTCTTCTCTATTAAAAAAAGGTGAGCCCTTTCAAGCTATTAGTGATTCTTGATTTTGGGTATTTGTGATATCTGTTGAATTTTGAAGAGTTTTTCATAATCTAATGTTTCTGTGTTTATTTTGATGTTTTCAGGGTTTTTTTTTTGGCTTGTTTTTCTGGTTCAATCAATTTTTGTAGACAAGCTGTTTTGTTAAATTGTTAAAGAGAGAGAGGATTTGGTCCAAACGGTCATGGAGATTTCATATTTCAGAGGTTTATCAGAATGGACACAAATGGAAGACCCCTGTTTCAATTTCCAGCATCCAGTCAACCCATTTGATCATCAACTAGATTCAATGGCGATTGCAGCAGCTACATTTGGAGATACCAGAGATCAGGTTCATGCTCATACAGGTGTGTTTGACTATTACAAACCTGCTATGGAACCATCTCCAAGACCAACTAAACAGCTCAAAACAAACAGCTGGAATTCATCTATAAGCACTGAGCATTCATCGATGAATCTAAATCAAGGTACAGTTGTGAAGCCTAAAGAGGAAATGGCTGTTTCTTCTAAGATAAGCCATGGCTTCCTCCCTTGTGATGATAAATTGTCACCATCCCATCTCCAGTTTCAACAAAAGAACTCTGGTTTCAACCAAGGTCATGATGGGGGTGTTAATGGTGCTAAAAGTGGCCCTAGACTTTCTCCAGCTCAAGATCACATCTTAGCTGAGAGAAAAAGGAGAGAAAAACTCAGCCAGAGGTTCATAGCTCTTTCTGCTCTAGTCCCTGGCCTTAAAAAGGTAATCTTTTCTTTTCGATCTATTTCAAAAGTATTTATAGAACCAAACGAAGCCAGTAAATCTCGTAAGAGTAGAGTTTGAGAGTATAAAATGTAGGCAGACCTTTCCTATGCCCAAAGGATAGAGTATTCACAGATGAATCTTGAAGCATCTGGTACTCATTTGTAAACAATCTCTTTGATCCCCTTATTTGAATATATTTATCAAGAATCTTATATGTTGTTATAATTTGTGTGATTACCATTACCAGATGGATAAAGCTTCTGTTCTTGGAGATGCAATCAATCACCTGAAAACCCTCCAAGAGAAAGTGAAGACACTTGAGGAGCAGATCAAGAAGAGACCCAACACAGAATCAGTAGTTTTTGTTAAAAGATACGAGTTGTTAGTTGATGGCGCTGAAAGTTCGTCATCTGATGAGAACTTTTCCGGTGGCCCAATTCACGAGCAGCTGCCTGAAATCGAGGCAAGATTTTTTGGTAATGATGTGCTGATAAGAATTCATTGTGAGAAAAAGGGAGGTATTCTAGAAAAGATACTAACTGAAATCGAGAAGCTTCATCTCTCGGTCATTAACAGCACTGCCATGACCTTCGCTAATCATGCTCTTGATATAACCGTTATTGCTCAGGTAAAAAGTAGACATTTTTACGCAAAAAGATGGTTGATTATCGAATCTGATATCTCAAAATTGTGTTTTAGTTCAAACAATTGAACCCCATGTTAATGTTTTTGCAGATGGATAAAGAATTTGCAATGACAATGAAGGACCTCATGAAGAACCTACGTTTCGCTCTCAAGAAGTTTATGTGAAGATCTTTCCGTTACTTTTACGCTATTTCCCTTCATTTTGTGGGCTCGATATTTCACTTCTATCGGCGATCACAAGACGAAAATGTCTTGTTTTTTCCAGTTTTTTTCTTTCAAAAATCTGGTAACCAAGGGCCTGGGATTGTCCATCACTTTGAACCATGTTCATGCCTTAGAAATCTTGTTTTGCCATGGGGTTCATTTTGCAGGAGGTTTTTTTGAAACTTTTTCATGGTTGACTTGTTGACCATGATGACAATGCTCTTGTTGGAAACTGGCAACCTCATGGCAATAGATTGATGGGCATTTTTTACTGCAACTTTTTACCCTTTTACTTGAATATTAAGAGGGGTTTCACATGGTTGTGAGGATGGATGAGGAAACAGGTCTATGAATGAGTCAGGTGTTTGGTGATGAGTGTTTTAGAGGTCTCTTTCATGTCTCTCTTCTTCTGTAATATGTTTGTAAAATCTTGATTTATGGTATAATGCAACTACTTCTTGTAATATGCTTGTGAAATCTTATATGAATTATGTGTTAGAAATACTTGGAAAGTATTAACCACAATGGTGATGTCTGATTGGTTTGAGCTTGGCTCCAAAGGTTAAAAGTTTCCAGGTTCAAATCCAAGGAGGAATAAAAATCCCTTTGTGGCCACGGATGTTCAAATGCGGGGACTTCGGGCTATCTGCAAAGCAAGTGGTCGCACTGAAATTAGTCGGCTTGCATAGCGGGTTGGATATTCAGGTTAATAAAAAAAATACTTGGAAAGTAGAAGATTCAGATAAAAAAGACTAAATATTGTCGAAAGGTTCATATTTGAATCATCGAATTTTTTTATTTAAAGATGCATATGTAAACTGACGTGAATAATTTGTAACATCAGTTTACATATACATTTTTAACCGGTTTTTTTCTAGAAAATTTTCATTTATTTACATATTAAGCTTATTTTAATCTTCTCTTTCTTACAATACTAGTTGTGTACCCGTGCAATGCGGCGGGAGCTGTGAATTTTAATGATTTTGAAGTTTCACTGGTTTTATTAGAGAAGATTTAACGATGAGATAAGTTACATTTGGTTTTTACATATTAATACAATTTGAATAAATAAGAGTCATTGTTCCAATTACAGTCTATCGATGAAAAAAAATGTATGACAGTTTAAAATCCAATATATTTAAAATCCAACATATTTAAACGACTCCACAAATATGTTTGATTCACATCAAGAGCAAATAATTAAGAGATCGAGAGCGATACCGAAAATTCTAGAGCAATTGAATGAGAGAACTTTTAATAACTCATGGTGAATATCAGTTTGAACCTCACATTGGGGGATGGGGAGAAGACATAGATGTATGAGATGGTGAAAACATGAATGAAAGGTGTCAAAAGTATCTTGGGAATATGAAAAGAAAATATAATAATGTGCATTGGTAACTTGTTTTATATGTTATTTTAATTGTAGATTAAGTGATTTTTAGACTTAATGCATAAAGTAGTAGTATTTAATGCATTAGGAGTTGTTTTTAAGACTTTTGATAAATCTGGTTTATAAGATATTCTTAATATAATATACAACCCTTGATTTAGAAAACCATATTTTTTTTATGGAATATACATTAAAAAAAACTTTACTTGTTTATTAAATATTAATTATTGGACTACCTATATTTTCGGCACGTTCATATTAATTATTGAATTCTTTTTAATTTTTCTAATAATAAGAATATTTTATTAAAAACTAAAAAGTGCTTGCATAATATAGCAAAATATATTTCAATTTTAATGTTTTGTTTTTATAATTTATCTATGTTGATATAATACAGTTTTTAGTGGTTTGAGAAAACGATAATGTTTTTATTTTTAAATAAAATATAAATTTAAATATATTATAAAAATATGGAAAAAACATATATCGATATTAGTACCAATTTTCTTTTATTAACCTGAGTATCCAACCCGCTATGCTAGCCGACTAATCACATAACGACTACATGCTTCGCAGATAGCCTGGAGTCACCGCATTTGAACCTCCGTGGTCACAAGGGATTTTTATTCCGACTTGGATTTGAACCTGAGACCTCCTGATACTTTTGACCTTTGAAGTCAAGCTCAAACCAATCAATCACCACCCTTGTGGTTTATTAGTATCAGATTTACTATTTAAAGTTTTGGTTTTTTGTGTACTTTTTTTAAATCAGTATTATAATTATAATTTAATTTAAATTTAGTAACGAAGTAACTTATTTATCGTTTAATAATATAACTTTTATAAAGATAATAATTAAATATCTTGTTATAACTAATGATTATCGTAATTATTACCTTAGATTTTTTATATTCAAAATGAGACGTCTATTCTGTATTTGATTATGTTTATCTATCGTTAGTTACAAAAATTCAAAAATAAAACTTTAATAAATTGTATTTATGCATAATTTACTTGTGATCTTGAATTTTAAGTAATATGCATTAATAAACGATATTTTACGCATTCAAAATGACTTTTAAGAGTTTTTATCAAATGCTTTATAATATAGTATAGATAACAACATTAATCTTTTAATTTTTAAAACTAATAACTTGTAAAGAAATCCAAATGACAACTTTCATGCATGATGTACAATTTTTAAAATTATTTAATTGAATTTTAAATTTGTTTGGTTTAGAAATTGACATTTAATAGTGTTTTTATTAGCTGTCTTATTTTAGCTTTAAATACTAAATATATATTTAATAAAATGTAATTATCGTTCAGTAGAAAGTTACAAGTTTCGTCCTTGTGGTTTGGTGAAAATTTGGATTGGATCTCTTAAGTAAAATAATTACAAGGATGGTCATCGTGGTTACATTTTTATTATAGATCAGGACCCTCATGTTAACATCCGTTTAAAATCTCCATTATCTTATAAATGTTTTCATGTTTTCGCTGTATTATGCTATTTGTAATAGTTTTAAGGACCTGTTTTGCCAATTTCTGAAACTCGATGGTAATAATAAAAAGAAAAGAGAAAAACAAATTAATGAAGTGTTTGAGATCGCTTATAAAAACAACTTATTGACTTATTTTGATGTAGTACCGATAATAAACATTTTTGAGTGTTTGGATAAACAACTTATACCGGTGCCAAACCGGTAATAAGAAGTTTTTGAAGAAGTTAAACCCTTCTGATTTATAATAAGTTGATAAGTATTTTGGTAGAAAAATATAAGCTATTTCAAATAAGCAATCCCAAACACCCTCTTAGATCAATCATAATTGAAAAGTTTTACTAGATCAATTCTCTTATAAAACGCAATTTATGGATTGGTTTGAGATTAAAAATGGTTCAAATCATATGATGCTTTGTCTGATTAAAGTTAAAAAGCAAAATAAATATTGTTTATTAATGATTAAAATTTATCAATTTTAAAAAATATATAAATAATGAAGTTAAAATTTGGAGATAAGGGTTTAAGGGGATCTTGATTCCGTACGATACACACATAATTGCGCTTGATTGGCGGTGGTTTAAGTCAACAAATTTGATTCTTGTGGTTTATTGAAAATAAGATTTTTAATAGTCTCTGTAGTTTTGAAATTGGGTTCTTTTATCAAAAGTTTATCGGGGTAAATATTTACCGGCAAAATTCAACATTATGATTTACTTATTGGGTAAGATTTTAATCCGCCAAAATGGAATCAAATGTAACAATTTATCTAGTAAGCGCTAACCGTGGTAAGAGTCATCGATCTCACTTACCGGGTAAGACTCTCGGTACTTACCTTTGCTCTTACCGGATAAGATTCTTGGTATTTACCATATTCATCCGGTAAGGTAATATTACTTGATAAGCACTTGCCCGGGTAAGCGTTTGGTAAACGGCCCCTAACACTTGTTAATTTTTCGTGTGTTAAATGAGAACATTTTGGTCATTTATCGATTTTTTTGTCTTTTCATCCAATCAAAAACCACATAAACTAAAATCATAAAATCGATTTTTATTGGGTAAGAGACGAAAATTTGATAAAATGAGAAAAGTGTCACTCATTTAACAAATTTTTTTAATGACATTTAGAGAGAGGGACCAAAGTTGGACATTTTCGCAACCATGATGACTATCTTATAATTTTAAAACTTCATGGGTAAAATATGTTGTTTTTTACAAACTATAGGGACCAAACTTTTATCGAGTAAATATTTATCGAGCATCACCTACCTTGTCGGTGAGCATGATAAGGACCAAAGATCTTATCCGGTAAAAAGCGTAGCAAAGACTGAGAATCTTACCCTATAAACGCTCAGGCCTATCCCTTGGCCTGTTAAAACTGTGATTGAGAACAAATTCACACCCTTCCTTCTCCATTAAGACGCTTCGATCTTCCCGGTTCATCTTGATTCATCATTCTACAACCCTTCCTGATTCATCATTCTCATCTTCACCAAATTTATCTCTCTTTAAATTGGGTTAGAACTTAGAAGTATTTTGGTACATTTTTTCCGGCGAGTCAAGGTGAGGCGGAGCCACGATGGCTGCTTGCATTTTTTTTCCAACGGCTACGATAGTATGATATGGTATGACCTATTTTGACGCTTGACAATATTTGTCCATTTTTTTCGATGACTATTTTGTTCATCAGACCTCACCAGAACATGGTTTTCCTCAACCATGATCATTGGTTTTTTGGTCAACATTGCATCTTCTTCCACCACCTAATTGAAGAAGCAACTTATTTGCTTTTGGTTACCTATTTTGCTTTAGGTTTTGGTTTGGATTACTGATTTCCTTCCTGGTTTTGATTTTGGTTACTGATTTTGGGTTTTGAGTTACCGATTTTGTTTCTTATCGAATTTTTTGATATTTAATTGTTTAGGTTCATTGATTTAGAAAATATCATACTTAGATAGTCATATTATGTAACATATGTTTATGTTCATTTTGTTTACATTAGGATTTAGCCATTTAGGAAACCAAAATTAACACACTGTTTGTCTGTTTACTGTTTGGGACTTTACACTTTAGTCTTTAGTTTCAGAAATCAAAACTTCAAATTGTTTACTTGATTCTATCGGGGTTACTCACATTTTTCATTGTTCCTTATTTACTTATCTCTCAATTCCACAAATTATGGTCTAATTTCTTGTGTTCTTAGCTTATTGTTGTGGAGAATTTGAAGTAATGCAACTGTTTCCCCCCTTTTGAATTACCTGCTATGAAGATTAATATAGTTTGATTCAAGTCTTGTAACTGTTTGTTTTAATGTCTCTAAGAAATGGTATCCCATTGACTTGTCTCTGTTACTCTTTCTCATACAACCCTTTGGCCAAGTTCCATCATTTGAAGATGATGAAATCACCCTATTTGGTAATATCTACACCTTTGCTTTAACCTTTTAAAGATGATATTGTTTCCTTACTTTCCCAGATCCCTGATTACAATCAAATTAGTAATTTATCTATCGTGTCCCATTTCCCTGATTGCAATCAGATTAGTAATTTAATTGTCGGGCTAAAGTTGAGAAAACAAGTTTTTTTTCTTTTTTGTCATGTCCCAACCCATCCATGAAGATTCAAAAGTGAACTTATTTTCTGGAAATACGTATATACTTGACTTGAACTACTGAAAACGAAAGAATTCTTTGTGTTGATAACATAATTACGAGTTATATGTCGATATATAACAAAGAAGTATCCAAGCAAAGGAACCATGGGATTCTTTGGGACAAACCCATTGGTAAAATCTTCAATTGACCAATTTTAACTTTATATTTTGTCTTATTTATTACTTGTTTTATATGAACTATAATAGTAATATGTGGTAACAGGGCCTCCAAAAAGATTATGACAGCCCTGTAAACGCTTATCAGATAAAAACACTTGCCACAATCCATTTTAATGACGGTGAAGATGATAAATCTTGTTGATAAATACTTATCTTATAAAAGATGGGTAAACGGTCCCTTAGCCACAATGTGTACTTGTAGTCCGAATTATCATAGATTTGAACTTTTGCTATTATTGGTAGGTCGATAAAAGCAAGACGACCAATTTTGATAATTGTAATAATTGTGAAATTTAAATACTTAGTGATTATTTAATTAGGGTTGGGCTTTGGTGAGAAATGAAAGTTATAATTAGAAGAGATCTCCACCATTCGATCAATCCTAATTGAAGAGTTCCAATAGATCAACACTAATGAAAAAACCACATCAATTTTCTTATAAAGTGCAATTCATGAGTTGGTTTGAAATTAAAAATGATCATGAATCAAATCCCTTCTTACATTTCTCACCATAACTCTTGTTCTCACTCCTCACATGATCCTTAATCTATTTAACTAGTACTAATTGTTGGTCCTGGGAAATGGTGATTTACACAAGAAGTATTTGTAGAAAGGGGTTGAATACGAATACAACAAATTTTCTGATTCTAGATTCTATATTTTGTATAAAACAAAGAATTACAGATTTGTTGTGGAAGTTAAGAAGATAAGAACTATGATCATAAACAATATGACTGTGTAAAAAACACTCACAAAGATGTTCTTTCAAAAATGAGTGAGTTGCATTGAATGACAATTGTGATCTTTTATAGCCACTATTGCATTAAATGCATACTATCCAACTTCAATGTGTGTGTTCTCTTGATTTGTTGATCCATGCATCCTAGTACTTTTCATTTCAGCCTTTGAGTTGATATAAACATTTTGTTAACTTATCTCATCTTTCTACAGGCCGAATGAACAATAAAAGAAGTATGACACTAATAACATAATGTTTTTGTACTTCCGTTACTTGACATGATGTGCATGTTCTCCTACCAAGAAGGGAGTAAGAGAGTTGGTGAGCCAAATTTGTTGGCCAAGTTTGTACTTCAAAATTCGGCTTGTCATTAGTAGTATTTGTTAGACTACTAGTTGACTTTTATCTTATATTGATCTTTTTTGTGACTAAATGACAAATCAATCTGCTTTGGTGACGATCTTGACCTCATTTCAACTATCTTCGATTTTGTTGAAGCCATTTTGTTCTTGGATCAATATAAATAGTTACAAGACTTTTACAATTAAAAATCTTATCTTTTTCTATTTATGAAATATAAGCTATACATCACATTTCCAGCTATAGAAGTTTCATGAAAATGCTTCATCGGATACATATTCAAATACTTTAAAGCTATAACATTTGTCAAGAAAATCCAATCTAATTTTTCATGGTCGGATGATACTTTCAAAGCTAATTCATACAACGGATTTGATAAATGTTGTATCCGAAACCTAAAACAACAGGTTCGAATCGACCAAGATGGAACAATATCTGATAAATAAAGTTAGATTCATATGAGAACAACAAAATAAGAAAAACGGTCGAATCACATATGATTTAACAATTTTCTTGTTATCTTATTTTGACCATGTTCTTGTTTGATCTCCTTTAAATATATAACTATTTAAGTACATTTCATTTGTTAATTTATATTTTACAATATATACAATAATACTTGAATTCTGAACTAATAAAAGGGTTATGACATAGTGGTTGAGGTCTTGGGGATGTGGTGGAATATAACATCTGTTCAGGGTTCAATTCCAGACGTATACAATAATTATAGCCACTGAGTTTGTCAATGTTGATTTCTTACACTCACAATTTACCGGGTTTAATTCAGGTATAACTTGGAACACTCTTACAAAAGATAATTTATACTATATTATAAAGCATTTGATAAAAACTCTTAAAACCCATTTTTTATGCATAAAATATAGTTTATTGATACATATTACTTATAATTCAAGATTATAAGTAAATTGTACATAAGTACAACTTATTAAAGCTGTATGTGTGAATTCATGTAACTAACTGCGGATAAACATCTTATTTTAAAATAAAATAAAAATTTAAAATATAATTAGGATATCATTAAACTTAAATTAAGTTACTCCGTTATGTTAAATTAAAATTATAATAAAAAATTGAATTAAAAAAATAAACAAACAAGAACTTTTAAATAGTTAATTTGATACTAATATTGATATTTTTTGCAAATTTTATATGATATTTTTAAATTTATATTTTATTCAAAAATAGAAACATTATCGTTTTTTCAAAACCACATAAAATCGTATTATACGACATGGATAAAAAATAAAACGAAACATTGAAATGAAAATGTATCTCGATGCATTGCACGAGTACCCTTCTAGTACTAATAACGTATAAAGTATAAACTCTAGTCATAAAATCAAGAATTACTAGTATGTGGTATCGTGCGTTGCACGATGATGAAAATTTATTATTCGAAAATGTAAAGTTAAGTTGAGATGAAACGTAATTTGTTAATTCATTGACAACTAATGAAATAGATTGTAGAACACTGAACATACTTGTAAAAGTAATGCTCTGATGTTGAAATTAAATTTATACAAAAATCTGTGGTTGCAAATGTATTATATTGGCATAACACGAAATAATCTTCCCAGTATGGCTTAATTTGTGTTGCAGCCTAATTTATTAAACCGGTTTTGAAATGAATTGTACGTAAAAGAAAACTATAATAAACAATCATATGAAGTTAGTTAAATTAAATAGGGGAAAAACAATTATATAAATTAAAAAAAACATTTTATAGGAACTTTTTATTATAATTTCATGTCCATATAGCCACTCTCGTGCAATCAAAATCAAATAAACCATGTGATATAGCTAATGATATCGATTTCTCTTGGTTGACGGGGTCTTTTGATTCAAGTATCATTTATTCACCAGATCTATTATTGTTTTCATCAAATATCAAGACCCCTGTCCAGTTACGACCAAAGTTTTAAAAGCTTGAATGTCGAGGTTCCGTCATATGACCCTTTTTTGCCATCTTCACCTTCTTTTTGTCTCTTTTATGTCATCTAAACTATACGTAAATTCATATAGTGTATGACATGGACGTTCCAATCTTTTTGGAGGTCCTGCTACATCTAAAACATTTGAGTATATTGTATAAATGAGATATAAGATAATATATGTTAAAAAACAAAATTGGGTTAAACCTAAAACGATTAACAATTTGAAATTAAAACTAAACCATTAATAATTTGAACCCAAAACCAAACAATTAATGGTTTGAACCTAAATAATTTCGAACAAAGTTTTACACAAGTCGATAAAAAGACCCTAAACACATGTAAATTTATGCCCCAAAAATTCGAAGGCTCTGTTCAAAATTTCACATTTAAGATGCTAAATGACGTAATTGGTGTATGCAACAATTCACATGATATTCACAATTCTAAACCTACTGAGTTTTCCTTATCTGGTTTTAATTAATTTAAGTTTAAGGGGTTGTTTGTTTACTCTGAATCGTTAAGAAGTGAATCTTGTTTGGCAAACAAAAAGTCCGTCTCTTAATGATTTTAAAACGCTCTGAATAATTTTGTATCATGAACATCCCTTAACCATTAAGAGCCCCAATTTCATTGTAAATAATTACCAACGAATTATATTTTATTTTGCACTATATTATGAAAACCTCTTAATCATTTTACACTAAACTATTAAGCAAGTGACAAACCTAGCTAAAGTTTATATTTCATGATGAATTGGAGTCAGGCCCAACCTCACTAAAGTAGTTCCCTGTAATACCTCCACGTGGCAGGATCGAGGATGAAAATTTCATCGGCAATTCCATGCAAACATTTTTGCACGGAAGTTCAATCAGTTGGTTCATTTTCCTTCTTCTCCAAGCAGGAACAGGAGTTTTTGTAATCAATAACTTCAAATTCGAATTAAGTTCACAATTTTGATGAAATTCACCTTCGAATTGCATAACCAGTGGCCAAGATCTTCAAACCCCTAAAACTTTCCCCAAATTCCAAGGATTCAGATCTTAAACCTAATTTCCGATTGGGGGTTTCAATCAAGCAAGCTTTACAAGAATACAAAAATCAGTCACCATACCTGCACACAGAGCCACAAACGCTAAAGATAGAGGATAAGGGCTTATTTTCCACAAATTAATTTTGGGAATTATTTTTTCTAGTATTAAATTGACACCAAATAATTGTTTTGATTTTATCCATACTTTATCTTCTACACACTTTCCCACCTCTGTTAATCTCCATTTATTCGTTTCTCTTGATCGCCAAGAAACACTCGTTACATAAAAAAGCTGCAGCTGAAAATGGAAGCCAATCAGCGAATTGCAAGAATTGCTGCTCATCTCCACCCTTCAAATGTCCAGGTGATGCTTAATTACAGAGAGACATATTCTATACCCAATTCGAAACCTACATGAGTATGGTCTTGTGTAATTTTTAGTTTTTCTTTTACGTTATTTTGTTGTTGATTGATCCAACGCTTTAGTTAGCCCAATTCAAATGACCCTTTAGGGTTCATCATCTGTTACAGTATGATCAAAAGGTTTGGGGGTGTTGATGATGATGGTGTTCTACTGCTGCGTTATGGTGTATTAAATTTGAATGTGATTAATGGGAATTGCTTGATTTTGGCTGAAGTAAGTTTGATCTCCAAAATGAGTTTGTGGTCCTCTTTGAAGGTAGGAAGAGTGTTTGATGATACGTTTGAGCTCACCATATGAATTCAGTGATTATAAACCCTAGATGTAACTAACCTCTAAAATAAGTATTAGGTACCTTGTAATTTGGCTAAATTAGAACCTCTACTTTTGTGTTTCTCAGATTTCCTGATTTTGACTTTTGATGGTATTCTAATGCATAATCGTGTATTAATTTGAATCTTAACATTGGGGATTGCATGATTTGGATGAATTTCAAAATGTACAACATGGTTTGCAGTTTTGAATATAGAAAGTGGAAGGTTTTCAAAAATTAAGTTGTGTTCTGTTTTGGAATATAAGAAGAACTATTTGATGGCTGGCATACTAGACATTTGATGGCTATAAACCCTAACTGTAACTGGTTAGAATCTTTATTGCTGGGTACCTTAAATTTCATGATTTTTGATTGCTTGGTGGTGTTCTACTCAAATCTGAATTTTATTAATTGACAGTGCTTAATATTTGGCTGAAGTTAACACTTTACCATTGAGTTTGCGATTTTGTATTTTGAAAGATTGAGTTTCTCAGATGCATAACTATTCTATGACGGTTTTGATGGTACTGTTAGTTTCATTGATTACAGATCCTGGTTGTAACTAAAGGTTAATATGAATACTTGGTAGTGTTCAATTTGGCTTAATTAGAATCTTTGCTTCAGGATTACTCAATATTCATGAATTTTGATTGCTTGATGGTGTTTTATTGTATAAAAACGTTGAATCTTAGTAATGGCTAATGCTTAATTTGGCTGAAGTTTAAAGCTTTACCATTGGGTTTGTGATTTTGCACCTTGAAAGTAGTATGTTAGATCTCAGAAATCAAGCTTCTGGAATGTAGGGAGATGTAATCAATGACAAGGTTTTAGGGGTACCATACATTCAATAATTATGACCCGAGTTTTAACTTAAATATTAAGTATTGGGCAGTGGTTAATTTGGAATGGATTAGAAGCTTTACATCTGACCAAGTGGCATTTGGCCCAATGGCACCAATCTCTACAAGACGACAACCTAGGTTGTGAGTTCAAGTCTCCTCAGAGGCAACCCTTTGGGGTAGCTTAACTGGTAGGCCTTGGGTTTGCTCCCAGTGGTCACAAGTTCGAGTCCTCTCATCGGCACCAGAGATTTACCTGACTGTTAACTTGAGGGCTCCATGAGATTAGTCGAGATGGGCGCAAGCTGGCCTAGACACCCACGATTATTAAAAAAAAAAGTATCCTTAAAGGCATTAATACATCAGTTTGTTTGTATAAATAGAGAATCTTTTTACATCTAGGTTTCTCATGATCTTCGATTGCTGACACTAAATTTTTTCTTGAATTATGTACTTGAAGATGGAGGGTGGATCAGTACTGGAGCAAACTAATTGCAGAGCAAAGGGAGGGGCACCTGGGTTCAAAGTTGCTATCTTGGGTGCTGCTGGAGGGATCGGTCAACCTCTAGCCATGCTAATGAAGATGAACCCATTGGTTTCGGTTCTTCATCTCTATGATGTTGTTAACTCCCCTGGTGTCACAGCTGATATTAGCCACATGGACACTGGAGCTGTGGTAACTTAACTTTTCTTCAATAACAGTTATTGAATTTAAACCTATCTGTGTTGTTCATTGGACAACCTTTTTCGTATGTATCTGGTATCAGTTCATGATGTTGTCCTAAATTGCCCTCATTTCATTCATCATTTCCTCAGTCACATGAAAATTACAGATATTCGACTTAACACTTGGTTAGTTGGTTTAAGGAATGTGTTTGGACTTTTCTTAAATGTCTAAAATGCCCTTGATACAGACTAAATAAAAGAATCTTGTAGACCCCAATCAAGACCATCAACTTATTTGTAATGATGATTATAACAATTAGATCAATTTAGTTTGTAAACTTTCTAATAGAAGGAAATGTTGAAATTTTCATGGGACACCTAAAAAGGAAAATGTTGCAATATTAACATGATGGATCATAGAAGAATATATGGTTGCCTACTTAAAGAAAACTTATGGTATTCAAATTCTATGGTAATTTTCTGAAGTAAAAATATAAGGCTTGTTTGTTTTGAAGTACTCGTTTGTTGGTACTCAAGTTATAATTATGGAAATATGTAAGATATCCACGAGAAGTGTGTAATTGTTGTTTTCGTTTGGCAGGTGAGAGGTTTTCTAGGGCAACCACAGCTTGACGCTGCACTTACGGGGATGGACCTTGTGATTATACCTGCTGGTGTTCCAAGAAAGCCTGGAATGACAAGGGATGACCTTTTCAAGATTAATGCTGGAATTGTTAAAACCCTTTGTGAAGGAATAACAAGGTCTTGCCCGAATGCAATTGTCAATTTGATCAGCAATCCTGTGAACTCTACGGTCCCAATTGCTGCAGAAGTTTTCAAGAAAGCTGGCACTTATGATCCCAAACGGCTGCTGGGCGTCACGATGCTTGATGTTGTTAGAGCCAACACTTTTGTGGTATGCAATCAATTCCTCATTGTTTAACGTTTGAGTTATGCATTGCGTTTCACAGTTAAAACATTCTTACTTATCATTATATTGGAAGATGATATCCTAAAATGGTACCAGAAAATCATTCCACTTTGCCTAGGAATTACATAGGCCATGTTTGGCAACCGTAAGCTAGCTTATATTTTGAGCTTTTTGAAAAGGCTCCGTTTGGTTTACCAGAAACTAGCTTTTTAAAGCGCCATTTGAAATAACTTTTCAATAAGCTCCAGGGACTTTTTTTCCAATTAATTTTTTTACATGTCGTTTTAGGTCATTTTACATTGTCGTCTAGCTTATTAGCTAGTTATTTTTTTCAAACATGACTAGTTTATCAGCTAGCTTTTCAGCCAAAGCCTTGCTTTTTAATTAGCTTGCCAAACATAGCCATAGTCTTTTGAGTTGGTAAAGAGCTTCCTCCAGCGGAAAATTGTATTTTATACATGATGTAGCTTGCAAAATCAGAAATGTGCATCTAAGAACTCTTCCACTCCCTTGGTTTCAAACTCTTCCACTATCGGGTAGCTAATTGTTCCCAAGTGCTTTTTGAACATACCTCTCAACCATTTCAAAAGTCATGTATCCTCTTTTAGACATCTTTTCAATTAAAAGCGATTGTATCATTGAACAAAGAACATTGCTAAATCTTTCACGTCTTTCCAAGAGACTGTCACTGTGAGATTTTTTTTATAAATTTACTTTTTTCAGGCTGAAGTTTTGGGACTTGATCCAAGGGAAGTTAGTGTTCCAGTAGTTGGAGGACACGCAGGAGTTACAATTCTGCCTCTTCTTTCACAGGTAAAGGAAAAGCTAGATCCATGTTTCAGAATCTGAACTTTATAATCACTATCATCAACTTTGTAGGTCAAACCTCCCTGCTCCTTCACTAAAGAAGAAACTGAATACTTAACAAAGCGCATTCAAGATGGGGGGACAGAAGTTGTTCAGGTAAACCAGATGGGTTTTCTTTCTCTGCAACTATATGTAGATTGATTACGATAACCTAAGTAACCATTTCAGGCCAAAGCTGGAGCTGGCTCTGCAACACTATCAATGGTAAGCCATATAATTTGTATTTCATCTTTATGAAGTTCATAATTGAATTAGTTTTAAAGCCCATGAAAGTAAAAGAGAGGATCTGTCAACTGCACAGGCATATGCAGCAGTTAAGTTTGCAGATTGCTGTCTTCGTGGCTTAAGAGGAGATGCTGGTATTGTGGAGTGTGCTTATGTGGCTTCTCAGGTATAAAACCTTTTTATAGATCTAACTATCCATTTTCTCAGATTAGAGTTCATCAAGTGTTTGTAAATTGGTGGTTGATAGGTCACAGAACTCCCCTTCTTTGCAACTCAAGTCCGGCTAGGTCGTGGTGGTGCAGAAGAAATATACCAACTTGGACCTTTGAACGAATATGAAAGGTAAGACGATAAAATAACCTTTTTGTGAAGTTATAGGGGCCCATGCATACGGGATTTTAGTTGAACAAAGGATTAATCATTTGATTAATTTGACACAAACAGGGTTGGATTGGAGGAAGCCAAAAAAGAGTTGGCAACAAGCATTGAAAAGGGGGTTTCTTTCATAAGAAAATGAAGGGGTGTGAGGTTGAGGTGGTATACGAGTGTTGACTCTCTTATCATGTCTTTGTTTATTACTTCATGTTCTTATTAATGTACCAATCAAAGTATACCTAAAATAGATGTATCAGAATATCCATATATATATAATACTATGTTCCATCTTATTATATCCATGAATCAAATTTGTAATGGTTTATCCCAACTACTTTGTACCATAGTTACGCTCCAGTTTTTTGGGTAACCTTGGGTGTCCAGACCAGCTTGCGCACACCTCAATTAATTCCATAGGACCTTGAAGATAACATAAAGGAATATCTATAGTGGCCTTGATAAGACTTGAACCGGCAACTTATGGGGAGGATCCCTAAAAAAGCCTAGTCTTTATTTGACAGTTGAGCTGGTCTCGAGGTTTCTAGGTTCCAGTATTGCAGACCTTAGTCTTGATTGAAACTATGTAACCAAAACCTAAGAAGAAGACTTATAATAAAGACCACTTCACTATTATATATAAAACATGATCTTGCAAAGGCTAAAAAAAGGAAGGAAAAAAAAGGGAAAAGGAATCCATATTTATATTCGCCTAATCCTGACAAAATTGAGCTCCAAGGACCTTTAGAGGGTAAATGATGGAGATCGTTGAGGAAGAAGTAATGTGACCAGTAATGAGATTAGTAGCCATAGTGTCCTTCACCATAACAGGATCGACCTGTATTAATCTCTCAGGCACAATCTTTTCTCCATCAACCTTAGCCAACACCTCAAAGTGCATTCTCATGATCTCGGGCTTTGTTCTCCACTTAGGATAACCTGCCCATTCCGACCCGTTTCCACTCAACTTCTCTACCGTGAACCCTATCTTCATGAATGTCTGAGCCGATACATCTGCTCTTAACAACCTGAAAAAAACCCTACTCCTTGGCTTTAGAACCCAAAACCGAGGACGGAGAGTAGTGCCTCTAAACCAATCAAGTGTGGGTTTGACCCATTTAGGGACACGAACGGCCATAATCTGAAAGGGCCGTGAGAAAGGAGGGTAGGGGATTTAGTTTCACCTCTCGAAGATCAATGGCTGAGATTGAGTTTGTTGAATTTGGTTTCAAAGTGGAGGACAGTTCCACCAAGCCAGGGGCAAGGCGCTTCAGCTTGAGCTTGTTGGAAGAGGGTGACAATTTAGGGGAAGTAAGAGATGTAGGGCCTGCGATACGAAGAGAGGAGTTGGGTTCAGGTACGATAAGCATGCCGCAGGCGATCGGCTGGGGTCAGGATGCCTGAAGCAAAGCGGTTTTGGGTTTTGTTCAAAGGAAGGTCTAGCTCAACCGCTCGGAGTAAGCCAACTGATTTGGCACCCTTCACTGTCACAAAAGCCCCATCTGCTAGGATTACTTTCCTCAGCTCACCAGCATCAACATGATGCTGTACATAAAACTACGAACTATAAAACATTTTGGCGTAACATGCATCAAAATGGAACGATGTTTGCCTTATTTCCTATTTTTAGTGTAACAAAGAAGTTTCATAATTTTATATTTTATACTCATTTTGACCGATAATATGTTGATCTTATAATATTTAATAACTAGGATGATAAGTTTATCGTCGCTTTGCTGTCACTTTTCATAAATGCGTACCCAAGTCATTAAATATTTACAAGACCATTAGTTTACCGGTCAAACTACTTACAGAATAGGAAATTTAAAAACTTTATTGCATCGATCAAGAAAAAACGCTGAAACTAAACCAAACTTTGTTGCATTTTACTCAAAATAAAATCAATTGAATCAAAGAAAATATAGGAATTGAAAGGCAGATGTAAAGATGAACTTACAGGTAACGGAAGTCTCATGTCCTTGGCGTCCTGAATCCAGAGCTCCATTGGACCTGCAAGCTGGAATGGAGACAAAACAGGGGACCCTTGCAAACCCTTCTTTTTCGTCTTCTCTTCTTCTCTGCTACCAGTCCATTCTCATCGCTGGCGTTTCTTGTTTAAAAAATAGGCAAATCTACAGGTTCCATCTATTCACATCGTCCAGAAGTTTCAACGGGATCACTTATCATCAATTTCTGAATATAACTCATAAACAGTGGATCGACCATCCTCAAATCAAACCCAGATATCTTAAGGTCATTCGATTGAAACCCTAATCCCTTAACAATAACTTCTTGCAAATCCTGAAACACAATCAAATAAAAAATTAGAGATCCCAACAGCTCTCTACATATTTGAATCCAAATCGCTGTTGTTTGCCTCAAAAAGTTGATAGAACCCAAGGAGAGCATTAATCGTGATCATGGTAAAATCGTATACATAAAAGCTTGTGTTCTAAAACAATGTATTGATCTAGCATGTTTCTCTCTTCTGATCGAGAGGATCCCAAATGAAATTCGAGAACAATCCAACATTAATCTCGAACAGAAATAACAGTTTAGATTTAAGGATTTGTTCAACGATTTGAGAGAATTACTTACAGATATGGCTTTAGGATGGTGATTTAACGTCTGGTTTTGAGATGGAAGCTGCTGAGCTCGAAAATCGAATTATGAGGGAATAAAACAACAGGTAACCAGCGAAATTCAAAACCCTAACAGCCATTGAAAGGTCAATTTCCAATTGAAAGAGAACAGACAGGATACACTAATAGAAGAATCGATGGATTCTAGAGGTGATCAGATTTGGACTTGTTTTATTTACTATTGTTCGTCGTTTTGGGTTCTTTAAACTGTTTCTGTTGAAGGTTGAAGGCAAGATTAGTTAGAAGGGGGAAACAAATCGATGGCTGTGAAAATGGAGAAGATGATGACGTGGAAACGATGGTATGGAGGATATTGCGAGGAATGGAATTTTATTGGTCCACGACATGTGCACACGTGGAATATGACTCGTCCCTATAAATTATTTTTAAAAATTTAGAAAATATGACTGGTCCTTATAATAATTCAAGAAAACTCATGGTTATATCTCTCATCATGTAAGATTTTTGATTAATTATATGCTCAATCGATGAGGTAAGTGATACTGCTAACGCGTAGCTAGTAAACATTTAGGAGTCTCTTACTAAAATGCTTACTCGATAAGTATTTATCGGGTAGTTTATCTTACCTATGAACAGGGCCGGTCCTGAGATTTTGGATGCCCATGGCGGAAAACCAAAAAAATGCCCCTTATGTGTGTATATAAAAACCACAATAAACTATTTGAAGGGGTTTGAAACCTAGTCAATCTAGGCGGCTCATCATCACGCTGATTTTTTTTAAATATAACAAAAATGATGGGGGGACATAAACCAAAACCCYGTGTAACAAAACATAAAATACATTACCATTCACCTAAAACGATGCCTTYTTGCATTTTTTGAAGCAAAAATATCTACATTTTGTCATAACTAATAGTAGCTAAAACAGCTYCTAAAAAACTTAAGCCTTTATCCTATACTAATCATCAATGTTAAGCCTTTGTCCTATACTAATCATTTTCAAAACAACTTCTAAACAACCCTAAAAAGTAAAAAATTTAGGGCTTGAGCAGATTGAAAAGAATGCAAAACAAAACAGCCCCAAAAACAGCCACAAGTCCCAATCAGTTTAAAAGAAAACCTAAGTAGGCAGGACAACTTCATTATAATGTTGTTTACAGAAAACCTAAGTAGACATATATATAGTATTAGTATATTATATATTTAAAACTTAAAAGAAAACCTAAGTAAACAGGTTAGCTTCATCTAGATTATGAATTAATCAAACAAAAATTAGAAACATAAAATAAGTAGTAAAGTAAAGTAAATAAGTAATMAAATAACCCTAAGTTAAGCCCTAACCTCACAACAGTGATGGGCGGAGAGCGAGAGGCAGAGAGCGACGAGAGACGGAAAGAGGCAAGCAGCCGGCGCCCGGCAGCCGCAGACCGACGGCAGTCGGAGTCAATAGTCGTGAGAGGCAGTCAGGCAGAGAGCGAGAGCGAGAGCCATTTGCGACATTGATTTTCGATTGAGATTGAGCGACGGAGCGTGAGAGCTAGAGCCTTTTTGCGATATTGATTTCGATTGAGATTGAACGACAACGTTAGAGGGAGGCGGGAGGCGAGAGGAGTCGAGAGGTAGGCGAGAATCGAGAGGAAGAAACAGGGCGGTAACATTAGATTTTCTTAGGCCTAAAAAAACTCAACCTATATATACATTGGGCTTTACAGATTTGATGCCCTTGGGCTTCATGCTGCCCTGGGCCGTCGCCCCCTGGGCCTATAGCCAGGGCCGGCCCTGCCTATGAATATGACAAGGATATATAATCTTACACAATAAGAATTATAATAAGGATGAAGAGTTTTACTCGTAAGTAAGAGTGACGACTCTTACCCAATAAATGTTTATCATGTAAATTATTGCATATGATACTGTTTTAATGGACTATAATCTTATTTGGTAAAAGAGTTTGAATGTTAACTCTTACTGGTAAAAACTTACTGATAAGCGTTTGGGTAAACGACTCCTTAGTTAACAAAGCTTTAACATTTTTTTAATTTTTGGATTTTTCAATATTAATTAGGGTGCGTTTGGTTTGGCGGAATGGAATGGATTTGGGAGGATTTGGATTTAAAATCCATTTCATTCCCATGTTTGGTTTGCTAAATGGGCTGGATTTAAAATCCCGTATACTTTTTTTAAATCCCGTAAACAAGGGATTTTGAAATCCATGGTAAATGGGCTGGATTTTGAAATCCAAATCCCTCAGACATCTCCTCTTCCACGCTAACCTTCATGCCCTAACCTTCTCGTCACTTTCCCATGCTCTCGCCGGTCTCCGCTAACTCCCCACCTCTCGTCGCCGGAGATAACCTCCAACTCCCCACTGCTCTCGCCGGAGATAATCCGGTGCTCTCTCCTCGTCGTCGTTCCGCTTGAAGCGGTGCTTTCTCCTCCTCTTCGTCGCCTTCTCTCATCAACCCGAAAAAAGATTTGTTGGGAGAACTGGAATTGGGGCTGATCTTCAATAGATATCGGTGGCTTTCTCCTCCTCAGAAATGATCGATCATCCATTTCTTCTTCAAAGTACATCTAAATTTCAAAAATCGGTGCAACTTCATCTATCGCTGGCAAATCATCAGTTCATGATTTTACAATCAAGGTATTTATAAAGGAAAAGTCCTGCTTAGGGTTTTGATTGTTTCAATTTCTTGTTCAAACGATGTTGTTTTTGTGATCGAACATTTGCTTTGTGATAATTCAGCTTCGAATCTTCGATTACTCTAGTTTAGGGTTTTGATTGTTTCAATTTCGTGTTCAAACGGTGTTGTTTTTTTTTATCGAACATTTGTTTGGTGATAATTTAGCTTCGATTTACTTAGTTTAGGGTTTTGATTGCTGAATTTTGTGTTCAACAAGAGAAAACGTTTCTGAAATTGTGGTCTAGATGATTTTGCATTTCAAGAAATGAAACAAAAAAACAATAGTATCGTTGATTCACTTGACTGCTTCTTATTCATTCCCACCATTTTCAAATCTGTTCATCTCCTTCTAGCTCCTAAACTCGACAGTGTTCGAAGTGTTCTTGGMGAAACTTTTCATCATCTAAATTYGGTGAGAGTAGCTTTTTCCAAGTGATGAGAACATTAATGACTTGCTTAGGTGACTTGCTCATAGTTAGATTGTTAAATATGTATTTTGGATTAATAGGTTTGTTGGTTAAATAGGTAGTTTTAAGAAAATAAAAGAGATTTGGTGACTAAAATAATTACAAAAGAAAAAAAAAATTCAATCCAAATCCTGCAAACCAAACATGATTTACAAAGTAATGGATTTCAAACCAATCCAAATCCTGCAAACCAAACACATGAATGAATTTTAAATCCAATCCAATCCAAATCCCTCCTACAAATCCAAATTCCTCAGAAATATTCCTGCAAACCAAACGCACCCTTAGATTAGTAAGTTATATATTACATTTAGTGTCCTAATAAATCTATAGTATTTGATTGGTGGAAATAATAATAATAAAAATAAAGCAAATTACCTTTTTCGTTCTTGTCTCTTTTGAATGAAAAAACATTTAAGTTTCTTATTTGAATGATTATGTCTCTGAACTATTTTTTGAATGAAAAAATTATTAAATTTTTCTTATTTTGAATGATTAAGTCCGTAATTTTTTTTTTGTTATAAATAAATCATCAAACTTTTAAAAATTGGTTATCATCATTCTTTTAACGGAAAGAACAACCTGTAACTAGGGCGGTAAACGAACCGAACGTTCAGTGAATCGTTCGGTGAGAAGTTCGTTTATTTAATAAATGAACGAACATGAACAAATTTTTTTGTTCGTTTAGTTAAACAAACAAACATGAACAAGAATCTCGTTCGTTCATTTATGTTCGTGAACGTTCGTTCATTTACCGTTCGTTTATATTCGTTCGTTTATGTTCGTTTATATATTAAATTTAATATATAATCTTTTTATTATATACTTTGAATTTAAATAATATTTATTTATGTTCGTTTAGCCCGTTCGTTTATGTTCGTTCGTTTACGTTCGTTTAGCATGTTAATGAACGCACATAAACGAACACGAACATACCTGATTTCTAAACGAACGAACAAGAACACAAAGATTTTCGTTCGTTTACCGTTCGTGTTCGTTCGTTTGCTCGGTTAAGTTAAACGAACGAACATGAACAAGCCTCCGTTCGTGTTCGTTCGGTTCGTTTACAACCCTACCTGTAACCGAGTAGAAAGGTCTTAAAGTAAAAAAGAAAGCTAAATTAGTTTAACCGTTTCCAAACCCTACGCCTTCAAACCCGTCACAAACAATGTTATCACTCTCCCTCCCCATTTCATATGGCCCCATCATTGTCTTTTCTTCGTATTGGCTATCACACTATTGGCCCTACTATCGAACTTCATCTTTTTGATAATTTTTAAGGGGTTATAACTAGTTTTACTTTAAGATTATCTAGTCGGTTACATGAGAGTTTTTTTGGGTTAAAATGATCTAAGTAACCAATTTTTATAAGTTCGATGATTTGTTTTGTTTAAAAAATGTTCGGGGACTTGTTGAAATGAGAAAATCTAATGTTTTTTTCATTTGAAAAAAATGGTTCGGGGACTTGATCATTCAAGATAAGAACGTTTAATACTTTTTTCATTCAAAAAAATAACTTAGAAACTTAATCATTCAAAATGAATTAGTTCGCTAGGTTTTTCTGAAACATTCCTGTAAAAAAGAATATAAAGTTTTAAAATCTTCATTTTTCTCTATTTCGAAAAATCAGCAAAAGATGCTCTAAGCACCGATCCATTTGGGTCCGTTTCAGTTAGCAAAAAGAAGTTCGGTCCGTAACTAGTCTTGGATCTGAAAGCTAGGAGAGGGTTGTACCTGAGTCACCCGACACTCTTAATTGGTCTCGACCATAATTTTTAGAAGAAACAAGATCATTATGTTGGTGTTCTTAAAAGCGGGTTCGGTGTGCGTCCGATTAGGGTTGATGGTAATCAAATTTTTGCTCAAATAATGTGTTTATGCACAAGCAATCTGAACGTCCACATGTGTTCATGTTGTTTTTGCAAAAAAAAAAAAAAAACGACCGTCTAAAATTTTAAAAAATAACTATTTCAAGGGGTGTTGACCAAGCATATTTTGATCCTTGGCTAGACCAGTTAACCGAACTGATCTATTCTTAACCAGTTATATCTCACAAAATGAAAAGCGGTTTACCCGTGAAGGACTAGATCAAGCTCATGTGTCGTCCTTGAAAGACTCGTCATTAAGTCACGCTCGAATCAAATCCAAAAAATAATATATCATATCAAAACAAGTCGAAACTTATAAATCATGCTCCAAAAATTTAATCCACCACAATTGCTCGAGTTACACGTTCATGTACTTGGTAAACGTTATTGAACAACTAGCTTCATGACGTATCTAATAAGGATTGCAAATGTGGACCATTATACAAACGCTTATGCCACCTTGACCGACATTCAGTTGTGTCGGCAACCATTAGTTATCCAACAACTAATCTATGCATGCATCTGGCTTCTATTTTTTAACAATCAACAAGAGCACCTTCAACAGCTATGCTGTTTTTAATGCTCCAACATCTATGTTGTTTTTAATGCTAAAACAGAGAGAGAGAGAGAGAGAGAAAAAAAGAGATTGTAAAAATCTCTGAATTTAGATAAATCTTTAAAACTTTATAAAGAAGAGATAAATAATATTTTATTAAATATATAATATAGTTAATATTGGAATTGTTAAAATAAATATTCTATTGGAGTTGGATGTAATTTTTTTTTTTGAAGATTTTAACTTTTTATATTTTATTATAAAAAAATTATAATATAGTTGTTGAAGATGCTCTAAATATTTAAAAAAAAAACAATATAATTATAAAAGACGAGGATTTTCGACTTTCCACATAAGGCCCACAACCTTCCGATTGATAATTGATGGTTGTCACATGTGAGAGTCCAGATTCATTGTTTTACGTGTTAGATTTGGAGGGCCTCCAACCGACACTCATTCATTTTGTGATTAGCAATAGCAACAGCAACAGCAACAACAACTATGAAATAATTGCTACAAGTATTAATAGTTTATACCCATTTTATTTCATTCAAATACGTACTCATGAAAATTACTTTGGTCACTTGCTATAAAATTGTCAACGAGTTGTAATAGCTAGAAACTATAATCTATAAATTTTAATTTGGATCTTATATTTGTATATTAGAAGAGTACTCGTGCAATGCAGCGAGACACATCTCGATTTTAATATTTTATCATTTGTCTCTGTCGATGTTATAATACGATTTTATGTGTTTTTAAGAAAACAATAATGATTTTATTTTTGAATAAAATATAAATTTGAAGATATTATAAAAAAATTAAAAAATATATATATCAATGTTAATATCAAATCAATTATTTAAAAGTTCTCATTTTTATATA
>NC_037544.1:6360558-6361120 GCF_001531365.2 Cynara cardunculus var. scolymus
ATTAAGATAATCATTGAGTTTTAACAAAATACTTAATTATTATATTTACAAAAATTATATTATTAAACCAAAAGTAAAAAAAAATGAATTAAAGAAATACATAAAAAAATGAGGAATTTTAAATAGTTAGTTTGATACTAATATCAATAAATTTTTTTCAATTTTTTATGATATATTTTGACATTATCGTTTTTTTAAAATCATATAAAACTGTATTATAATATAAATTGAGACAAAAAAAAAAGGAAACATTAAAATCAAGATGTATCTCGTTGCATTGTACGAGTACCGTTCTAGTTTTAAAATATAAAAGTGTGTTATATTTTTTTTAACCACGAGGGTGGTGCCTGATTGGTTTGAGCTTGACTCCAAAGGTCAAAAGTACCAGGAGGTTACATGTTCAAATCCAAAGAGAAATAAAAATCTTCTTGTGGCCACGGATGTTCAAATACGGTGACTCCGAGCTATCTGCAAAATAGGTGGTCACCTTAGAATTAGTCGGGTCGCATGAGATATATAGGTTAATAAAAAAAAGTGTGTTATATTTTCTTAATTTTAAAAA
>NC_037544.1:6361525-6387140 GCF_001531365.2 Cynara cardunculus var. scolymus
TTATTAGTTTCTTTTAAAAGAGAATAGTAGTTTTGACCTTTATAATTCCTTATAATATAATTATTTTAAACGTTTAAAGTTAATAGTTGATGATAAAATGTATACTTTTTAATAAACTAGAAGAGTACTCACGCAATGCATCGAGACACATGTTGATTTTAATGTTTTGTTTTATTCTTTTTTTTTTATGTCGATATGATACGATTTATGTGGTTTTGAAAGCGACAATGTTTTTATTTTTGAATAAAATATAAATTTGAAAATATCATAAAACTTTGATAAAAAAAATATATCGATATCAGTATCAAATTAATCTTTTTAAAAGTTCTTGTGTTTCATTGTAATTTTCTTAATTCAATTTTTTTAATTATAATTTAATTTAGGTTTAGTAACAAAGAAATTTAATTTAAGTTTAATAATATAATTTTTATAAAGATAATAACTAAATATTTTGTTAGAATTCAATGATTATCCTAATTATATTTTAGATTTTTTATATTTAAAATGAAATATTTATCCAATATATTTGATTATGTTTATCTGCAGTTAGTTACACGAATTCAAATATAAAGCTTTAATAAGTTGTACTTATGCACAATTTATTGTAATATCAAATTTTAAGTAATATGCATCAATAAACAGTACTTTGTGCATAAAAAATGGTTTTTAAGAGTTTTTGTCAAATACTTTATAATATAGTATAGATAATTAAATATAATCAAATATGTATCTTAACGATATATTTGACAACAATATTTTATTTCTGGTTTAATTTATAATTCATGTTTAATAAGGTGTCATAATGTAAATAATGTGTAGAATGATTAAAAGACTCTCATGATATAGTGCAAAATGAAATATAATTGTTTGGTAATTGTTTATAATGAAATTACAGCGCTAAATGGTTAAAGGAAGACCATGATGCAAAATCATTCAGATGATTTTAGAATCATTAAAAAAGAGTCTTTTTTTTTGCCAAATAAAATTCATTTCTTAACAATTTAGAAACTGCATCTTAATAAAACTATTAAGAAGTAAACAAACAACCACTTAAAATTAAGTTAAAAAACACAACATAAATGGCGTATCAGTTTTATTAAAAATAACAAAAAAATAAAAAAATAATAATAATAAAAGGCTGGATCGCCCCTGGGGGCGATGGGACAGCCTGGATCGCCCCCTAGGGCGAGGTCAAACCCGGTCTTCGAGGGTGAACAGTAATCTCGTCTTTTAAGGAATTTTTTTTTCTAGAATTCAAATGTACGGATCTCCCCAAAAAAGTACGGATCGCCCCAAACCAGTACGAATCGCCCTTAGGGGAGATCTGGGTGGTCAAATACGCAAAACCTCTAAAACCCGGTTATTTTGTAGCAAAAGGTTGTATAGAATGATTATTTTTATAAATTTTCCTTTTTTTTAACCACAAGGGTGGTGCCTGATTGGTTTGAGCTTGACTCCAAAGGTCAAAAGTACCAGGAGGTCCCATGTTCAAATCCAAAGAGAAATAAAAATCCCCTTGTGGCCACGGATGTTCAAATTCAGTGACTCCAAGCTATCTGCAAAGCAGGTGGTCACCCTGGAATTAGTCGGGTCGCATGAGATATCTAGGTTAATAAAAAAAAATGTGTTATATTTTCTTAATTTTAAAAAATTGATTGATTCATTTTTTTTCGATTTTAAAAAGTTTAAAATTTATTAAAATGTAAAAAATTATTAGTTTCTTTTAAAAGAGAATATTATTCCTTATCAAATTTGGAAACCTCATCCATGTTTTACTCTTGAGATGAATGTTGCGTAACTTGAAAAAATATTTTATTTATAAATATAATTATTTTAAACGTTTAAAGTTAATAGTTGATGATAAAATATATATACTTTTTAATAAATTAGAAGGGTACTCACGCAATGTATCGAGACACATATTGATTTCAATGTTTCGTTTTATTCTTTTTTTATGTCGATATAATACGGTTTATGTGTTTTTGAGAAAACGACAATGTTTTTATTTTTTAATAAAATATAAATTTGAAAATATCATAAAATTTTGATAAAAAAATATATCGATATCAGTATCAAATTAATTTTTTTAAAAGTTCTTGTGTTTCAGTGTAATTTTCTTAATTCAATTTTTTTAATTATAATTTAATTTAGGTTTCGTAACAAAGAAATTTAATTTAGGTTTAATAATACAATTTTTATAAAGATAATAACTAAATATTTTGTTAGAATTCAATGATTATCCTAATTATATTTTAGATTTTTTATGTTTAAAATGAAATATTTATCCAATATATTTGATTATGTTTATCTGCAGTTAGTTACACGAATTCAAATATAAAACTTTAATAAGTTGTACTTATGCACAATGTACTTGTAATATCAAATTTTAAGTAATATGCATCAATAAACAGTACTTTATGCATAAAAAATAGTTTTTAAGAGTTTTTGTCAAATACTTTATAATATAGCATAGATAATTAAATATAATCAAATATGTATCTTAACGATATATTTGACAACAATATTTTATTTATGGTTTAATTTATAATTCATGTTTAATAAGGTGTCATAATGTAAATAATGTGTAGAATGATTAAAAGACTCTCATGATATAATGCAAAATGAAATATAATTGTTTGGTGATTGTTTATAATGAAATTACGACGCTGAATGGTTAAAGAAGAACCATGATGCAAAAGCAATTAGATGATTTTAGAATTATTAAAAAAATATTTTCTTTAGCCAAATAAAATTTATTTCTTAACAATAAAAAATAATAAAACTATTAAGAAATAAACAAACAACCATTTAATCCGACCACCTTAGACGTATGATTTTAGACATTGGCTATAACACACGATTGGTGTGAATACATCTAGAAGGACAGCAAATGATAACACATAAAGACGTAATAAACGTTGGAGCCCACGTGGATATTATAAAGTCAACATTGGGTGGCCGCCATTCCAGTCAAACAACTTTCGGGATGTCCTTTTAATCATTATCACTTTCTATTTCCAGTTTTTAATGCAAAAGAATTTACTGAAATTTCATGTCGGATACAAACAAAATTATTTATTATGATTTTAAATTAACCATAAAATATTAAATTAATTTTTGCATTATTTAACCATTGTATAACTCTTTTTTTAAATTAATCTGGATATTCAATCCGTTATATGAGCTGACTAATTTCAAAACAATCACATGTTTTGTAGGTAGTCTGAAGTCAAGACGATCACATTTAACAAAGTACAAGATTCGTCAATACATCTTAATAATTTGCAGCAGAAATACATAGTTGAGAATTATTACAAACCAATGATCAACAGATTCTTCAAAATTTCTCCAAAATAAAGAAACAAATATTATAATCTTTAAAAATTTAAGTTTAAAGTTTCCAATTGGTGATCTCACTTTGGTAATCATTTTTTGGGTTAACTCCATATTTGGAGACAATAATTCTTCTCTCTCCTACTTTCTCCATATTAGAGATAGTTTTGGGTAAGCTCTTAGAGTAAAAAAAATATTGGCTCAAACCCCCCCCCCCCCCCCCCCCGTTTCTCTATTTTGGAGAAGCTATTGAAGATGCTCTAAGCCAACTTGCTAACGCCACTAGAATCGCATCTTCCTTTCCCTTTTGAAAGCGAGGGTTAGACCATTAGGTCTAGTGAATTTCGTTCATCATATTTCAGCAATTAAAAACGACGGTAAAGATGATAAACCAACAATGAAAATAAATCATACTCAATTAACATTAGACTACATTCCATCATACGTAGGGAAGAGGCCACGGTACAATCACGACGATCGTGTTCGTGATAGTGCCCCTGGTAGGATTGCCGAGAAGGGGTAAAACCCGATTTTCAACTCTTTCTTTCAATTTATCTCTCAAACCTACCTTTCTGGGCTCTTTATGGAATGCAATTGGGAAACCCTCCTAGGTCAAAATTCGGTCCTCTTCGGATATTTATTACCTTCCAAGGTTGAAGAGTACATGTTTATATCAAGATTCAAGTTCATCACCTCTATTTTTAGAGTTCTGTTTGGTTCTCTAGGTTTTCTCCAAAAACCCAGCAAGTGAGTTTTAAATGTTTTGTAAAATCGGATACATGCCTAAATGTGTTCTTTAATGCCATTACAAGATGTACTTTCAAGCATCACACAACTATTTGGTGAATTGATCTCATACTCATATTTGATGAAGTTTTATACATTTTTGGGCAGATCTTCATATTGAGCTCATATTAATGGATCCTTGTGTGCTAAATGCCTTTTTTTTATTAACCTGAATATCCAACCCGCTATGTGAGCCGACTAATCCCAGGGCGACCACCTGCTTTGCAGATAGCCTGGAGTCACCGCATTTGAACCTCCGTGGCCACAAGGGGATTTTTATTCCTCATTGGATTTGAACCTAGGACCTCCAGGTACTTTTTGACATTTGGAGCCAAGCTCAAATCAATCAGGATGGTTTTTGGTTCATCATTTTGATATTGTTATGAGAAATGATAATTGTTGGGATTTTGACCTAAGGTTGAGATTTTGTCTATAAATGCTAGTCTTATGAGCTTGAACGATTTTATGATGGTACTTGGTAACTTATCGGGCTTAATAAATGAAAGAGTATATAAATGTTGATTAGTTGGTTATTCTCATTAAGTTAAATGTTTGGATGAAGCTTTCCAAGTAGCCACTAGGAGGGTTGAGTCTTGAGGTGTTACCCTCGTGGTAGACACTAAGATCTTCGCCTCTTGAGATGTTACCTTTGAGGTAGACGCTAAGTCTGCCGATCCCTGAGGTGGAATTCACAAGAATAGACACTAAGGACAACCGACTCTTGATGTGAAACCTGTTAAGTAGTTGTTATGACACTTAGACGGTAAGTCTTGAAGTGTTGGTATAGGCTGTGTTAGACAGTTTGAGTGTATTTCTAAAAAAGTTGATTATATTAAAATAACAGTATCAAATGTTTTCAACTTCGATGCTGTTTTTACTTTGAGTTTGTTCATGTTGTCTTTTATTGAAAAAAACAAATGCTCATTGGAGGATTGGATTATTAGGAGTGTTGGAGTACTTAATGGACTACGTACACGCGCTTATTAGTAGACATTTTATAATTGATAATATGGATTTTATAATTTATTATAATTTTGTCGAGTTTTGCAGGTTGATTCTGTTTGACACGGATCTAAGCCATAACCAGACCTTACTGGCATCGGTTTGTAGATTCATAAACAAATTAGACTCACGTTAGGTTGAGTTAGGTTGGTCAGTTTATTTTTCAGGTTGGATTGAGCAAGTTAGTGGTTTCGCCAATTCTTGAAGCACCCCTACTTTGGTTTAAAAACTATGACAGATCACGGATTACATTCGACAGTCGTTGTCGGTTTTGACCAAAAACCACTTCAGTTTTCTTCAAGTCAAACGATGTTTAGCGTAAGCAAGCCTGGATGTTCGATGTTTGACTTGGTCCTATTGACTCCCATTCCTTTTTTCCCGTTTGACCTTTAGTCCAAATTCGATCTTTCATTATTTTTGTGCATCCATGGTCACAAATTAACAACACATCTAAATATCAGAAGTTACTTATGAATTTTAATGGTTAATAATAATATAATATTTTGGACTTGGACAATATATTTATTTTAAGATACTAGAAACATACTCTCGCAATGCAGCGATATATATTTCGTTTTATTATTTATCTTCGTGATTTTATAAAACAGTTTTATATGGTTTTGAGAAAACGATAATGTTTTTATGTTTGAATAAATATAAATTTAAAGACCCTATAATTTTTTTTATCAATATTAGTATCAGATTAAAAATTTTAAAAGTTCACATTTTTATGCTTTTTTTATTATAATTTAATTTAGGTTTAATAATGTAGCATTTTTTTTATAAAGAGAATTTTTAGTTCAATTTTTTTTATTATAATTTAATCTAGGTTTAATAATATAATTGTTTTATAAAGATAATAATTAAGTATTTTGCAAAAACTCAATAATTATCCTAATTATATATTAAATTCTTTATATTTAAAGTGAGATGTTTATCAAGTATTTTATTATGTTTATCTGCAGTTAATTACAAATTCAAACATGTAGATTTAATAAGTTGTACTTATGCTTAATCAACTTGCAATCTTGAATTTTAAGTTATATGCATTAATAAGCGATACTTATTGCATAAAAAATAATTTTTAAGAGTTATCGTAAATGCTTTATAATAATGCATCAAATACTGTTTAATGATATATATTACTTGAAATTCAAGATTACAAGTAAATGGTGCATGAGTACGACTCTTAAATATATTTTTTTGATTAACCTGGATATCCAACCCGCTATGCAAGCCGACTAATCCCAGGCGACCACCTGCTTTGCAGATAGCCCAAAGTCACCGCATTTGAACCTCCATGGCCACAAGGGGATTTATATTCCTCCTTGGATTTGAACCTGAGACCTCCTGGTACCTTTGACATTTGGAGTCAAACTCAAACCAATCAGACACCACCCTTGTGGTTTAAATATTCAAATTAGAGACCTAATGAGAAGGAATTGCAGATTTGCAATCATAATCAGGAATCTAAAAATTGGCAAATCTTGGAGGGATAAAATCTGGGCATTGTACTAAATTGCTAAAAAGTTATAATTGTCCAAATGAACTAATTGCTAAAAACACAATAATTGTATTAAAGGACTAAGAGCTTGTTTGTTAGCAACTTAATGAGCTTAATGAGACTCACAACTTATTCAGCCAACTATACACACTACAAAACAAATGACTTTTACCCACAAAAATCACCCAAGAAAATTTTCGTTCGTGATTACCGACGAATCACCACGAAAATAACAATGGTTCCGGTAGAATCCGATGTTTTTCAAGAAAATACTAACGGATCACCCAAAAATACCTAATTAATCCGTCATTGATTTGAGTTCCTCACCAACAATTTACCCACACATTTTTGTGACGGTTGTGACAAATCATCCATTTAGCGACTAATTTCCTAGGGAAAAGTCTATTGGTAAAAGTCTTCAATTTACTAGTGACATGACTGTCTAGTAGTAGCTTAATGATATAGAAAGTACGTTATTGAGTAAACTTTCAGGAGGAAGCTTTACGTAGAATACCAAGTTTTTTTTTTTTTTCCAAACTTACCCCTTCCATTTAAAAATATTCACTCATTTCTTCTATAAAAAAATCCTTCTAAATAATCTTCTCAATCCATACAGATAAATTAATTCATACAAACAACTTTATCCATACATAAATTAAAAATAAAATAAATACATAAATATTAAAACAGCTCCAAAAAAAAATTAGAAGCATCGTTAATGCATGTTTGGACACAAGCTTGGTCAATTAAATTTGGAGTTATTAAAAGAGTAACATAAATTTGGATTTATAAAAGGAAAATAAACCATAAGGGTGGTACCTCATTGGTTTGAGTTTGATTTCAGAGGTCAAAAGTACCAGAAGGTTCCAGGTTCAAATCAAGGAGAAATAAAAATCCGTTTATGGTCACGGAAGTTCAAATACGAAGACTTTGGACTATCTGCAAAACATATGGTCGTATTGGGAGTAGTCGGATCGCATAACGGGTTTGATATCCGGGTTAATTAAAATAAATGGAAATTAAAAAATATCCCGAGAGGGGCGTGTTGGAAGGTTCGTGTTAGATATTGCTTCAAACATGTGAACTTTGAAACTTGTCTACCTGATAACACCAAATGTCTCCTCTTCCGTTCCCACTCCCATTTCCATCCCTGCAAACACGTTTTCACCCAATAAACAATTCTTTCCTCCATCATCTCCTCTTCCTCAGGCCGCCGGCATGTCGTCGGAACCAATCTCCGGCCATCACCTCGTCCTTCTATCTCTTCTTTGCTTGGTATGTCACTCTTCTTCCCAATCTGACCAGCTTCAACCTCTTCTAAAATTCAAATCTGCTCTCTCAAATTCTAACTCACAAGTGTTTAAAACATGGAACGGAGAAACCCCCATCTGCAACTTCACGGGGATTGTCTGTGGTTCTGATGATTCCGTCAAAGAAATCAATCTTTCGCAGCAACAACTCGTGGGGACTCTTCCGTTTGATTCGATTTGTTCTCTGCAATCACTCGAGAAAATCTCTCTTGGAACAAATCTTTTGTATGGTAATATCAGTAACCACTTATCGAATTGCACCCACTTACAGTACCTAGATTTGGGACAGAATTTCTTCTCCGGCGAAGTCCCGGATTTATCTCCGTTAACCCAGCTCAAGTTCTTGAACTTAAACCTCAGTGGTTTTTCCGGGAAATTTCCATGGAAATCGCTCGAAAATCTTACTGGACTTGCTTTCTTGAGTTTAGGAGACAACCCGTTTGATAAAAGTCCTTTTCCTTTGGAAGTATTAAAGCTTCAGAAGCTATACTCTCTTTACCTTTCAAACTGTAGCATTGAAGGGAAAATACCGGAAGAAATTGGAAACCTCACCCTGTTAGAAAGTTTTGAGCTGTCCGATAACTACTTGGTCGGAGAGATTCCGGTGGGAATCACGAAGCTTACAAAGCTTCAGATGCTTGAGCTCTACAACAATGAACTTTCTGGGATTCTTCCGGGTGGGTTCAGGAACCTCGTAAATCTTTCATGGTTTGATGTTTCGAATAACAGTCTTGAAGGTGATCTTTCGGAGTTACGGAGCCTGACTAAAATGGAATCTCTACAGTTGTTTGAAAACAGTTTTCACGGTACAATCCCTGAAGAATTCGGAGAATTCAAATTTCTAACGCAATTTTCGATCTATGATAACAAGTTCACCGGAGAACTCCCTGCAAGAATTGGGTCTTGGGCTAATTTTCAATACATAGATGTATCAGAGAACTTTTTGACTGGTTCGATTCCACCGGACATGTGCAAAATGGGGAAAATGGAAAAGTTTTTGATGCTTGAGAACAATTTCACAGGCGGGTTGCCGGAGAATTATGCCGGCTGCTCTTCCTTGCTTCGGTTGAGAGTGAGTAATAATTCACTTTCCGGCAGAGTTCCAGATGGGATTTGGAGTTTGCCCAATTTAAGAATGATTGATCTTGCACTGAATCAGTTTGAGGGTCAAGTGCCACCAAATATTGGTGAAGCAAAGTCATTGGCACAACTTCTTCTAGGAAACAATCAGTTTTCCGGTGAATTGCCGGAGGAAATAACCAAGGTTACATCTCTGGTGGAAATTGAGTTGCTTTCGAATCAGTTTTCTGGTAAAATTCCATCAAGAATTGGTGAGTTGAAGAAGCTAAGCAATCTACATTTGCAAGATAACATCTTTTCCGGTGCTATTCCGGAGTCTTTGGGTTCATGTACCTCTCTTGATGAGATAAACCTTGCCGGAAATTCACTATCCGATCAAATTCCGGCGAGCCTTGGTTCTTTACCGAGCTTGAACTCTTTAAACCTATCGACTAACAAACTTTCTGGTGAAATTCCGGCGAGTTTGTCATCGTTGAAATTGAGCCTTATTGACTTGTCAAACAACATGTTGATTGGGCGTGTACCGCAGCCTCTCATATTAATGGCTTACAGTGACAGCTTCGCCGGAAATCCAGGGTTATGTGCCGATGGACGTAAAGATCTCCGGCCATGTTCACCGGTTTCTCACAAATCCGGCCAATTAAAAGTTGCAGTATATTGCTTCATTGCTGGTGCTGTTGTGTTACTGTTGTCGTTATCAGGTTTTCTCATCGTAAAGTTACGGCAAAACGACGACAAAAGTCCGATGAATCGGGGGTTTTCATGGGATGTAAAACAATTTCATGTTCTAAAGATTAGTGAAGATGAGGTAATAAGATCCCTAAAACAAGAAAATATAATCGGAAAAGGCGGCTCCGGCAACGTCTATAAAGTCGTTCTGAGATGCGGGGAACAACTAGCCGTGAAACACATGTGGAAGTCCGAACCCGATTCCGGTAGTTGGAGGAGTAGCCGGAGTAGCGCTGCAATTTTACCGAAAGGGAAAAGCCAGTGGCGGGAGTATGAAGCCGAGGTGGCCGCTTTGAGTTCACTTCGGCACATGAACGTGGTCAAATTGTATTGTAGCATCACGAGTGAGGACTCGAATCTATTGGTATACGAGTATATGCCAAACGGGAGCTTGTGGGACCGGCTACATACGTATCAGAAGATCGAGATGGATTGGAATGTTAGGTATGATATCGCCGTGGGGGCGGCAAGGGGGTTGGAGTATCTACATCACGCTTGCGATAGACCAGTGATACATCGCGACGTGAAGTCGAGCAATATTTTGTTGGATGAAGAGATGAAGCCAAAAATATCCGATTTTGGTCTAGCCAAGATCGTGCAAACAGGAAAGGCCATGGATTCGAGCCATGTCATTGCGGGAACATATGGTTACATCGCTCCTGGTAAATTTTATACCATTTCTTTTTATCACCAAATCAATTAATCGGTTTAACCAAAAGGGGTGGTGTCCTGATTGGTTTGAGTTTGGCTCCAAAGGTCAGAAATACCTAGAGATCCCAGGTTCAAATCCAAGGAGGAATAAAAATCTCCTTGTGGCCACGTAAGTTCAAATGCGGTGACTCCGGACTATCTGCAAAGCAGGTGGTCGTCCTGGGATTAGTCAGCTCGCATAACGGGTTGGATATTCAGGTTAATCAAAAAAAAAATTAATCGGTTTGTTTTAACATTATTCCAATTTCTTTTACAGAATACGGATACACATATAATGTAACGGAGAAAAGTGACGTGTATAGTTTTGGGGTTGTGCTGATGGAGTTGGTAACGGGAAAAAAGCCCGTGGAAGCCGAGTTTGGCGAAAACAAGGACATAGTTCAATGGGTTCATAGCAAAATGAGAAGCAAAGAGGATGCGATGGCGTTGGTGGATTGTAGCATCACGAAGGACGCACAAGAGGAGGCGGTTGAGGTGTTGAGCATTGCGGTCCATTGCACGATGAAGGTTCCGGCGTTGAGGCCCTCGATGAGGATGGTGGTGAAAATGTTGGAAGAAATCGAGCCTAAGTCGCTTGCCGAGATAGTAATCGATAAAAAGGGCGAAAACGGAAATTCATATGGTAAAAGCTGATATTTTTTTTTGTGAAGGAATGAGGTGAGGAAAATGTTGAAACGATGATCGTAAAAGTATAATCATCGTTACGTTTTTGTAGTTGTATATTTAAGTTATGTAATTATTGTTTCCGTTGTATCATACGTTAAAAGATTACGTACTTCTACAAAATAATGTACGACTTTCAATAAGTGTAATTTTGCTATGAGGTTTAGTGGAATCTTTAAAGGGACCTTAACTTCGATAAGTTCAGTAATAATCTTTATGATTCATTTTGCTATGAAAATGGTCTCTGATCACTAACGTCGTTACGATCCCTGTTGGAGCGAGGGCGATTTAGTCTTTTTAATTTGTTTTTTCAAATACCATTACTATAATATATAATCTATATATTGTTTTTAAATTATATATTATGGTAGAGTATTTTATTGAATGCAATCATACATTCTTTGAAACTATAATAATAATAATAATAATAATAATAATAATAATAATAATACAAGTTTTTCTTGGTAGAGTCCGTTTGCATGGTCTTTTCTCTCTTTTCAAATGTGGTTTGAATCCCATTTGTATTATTTTCTTAATTTTTAACTTTCAGTTTTAAATTTATTGTCTTTCTGATTTTTTTTTAGAATAAAAGACTTGAACATAAAACCTCACGTAAAAATAACTAAGAATACGATGTTTGGATGATTAGACTCCTGAATGCCAAAAAGTCAAACAAATAATCAAAATGTTGGGATGTTTTAGGCCCATAATGGGTCAAATCATGTGATTGCATGCAAGATTTGGCCACTTTTGACTTTCATTTTCTTGCTACTTTTTTCAACACAAGTTTGGTGAGAACTTAGCATATAGCTTAAATCCAAATGGGTATTTTAGTAAATTCAAACCCTTAACTAGCTTTCAATCGAAATGTCAAAATCAACATGACTTCTAATTTCTAAAGGGGATGTATCATACAATTGAAATGACATGAAGCATAGAATCCTACAAATGTATCCTTTAAATGATAAAGACATCTGTAAAAATACAGAAAAATCATTATAAAATTATATCAACATTATATTCACAAGTCAGCTCACGAAATACCGTTAGACTTTTTTTGACAAGATCCAGATGTAAATACAAATTGTAGTTCACGTGTTGCTTGAGTAAATGTTGATGCGTATAGTTTATGATTTGGTTGAGTAAATCTTTTAAGGGTTCAAAGTGTAACTTATATCCATCAATATCTAGGGATTGTTTGTTTACTCTTAATGATGCCATTAAAAAGGTAAAACTCTGAATCAGTCAGATAAAAGGTTGTTTGACATGTACTTTCAAAGGTCTAAACGGTTCATTATTGTATGATTCGCTCCACCCCACATCCCATTCAGACTACCCTTTCTTTCAAACGATGCTTCATTCTCAATCTCACCATCGATCTCCTCCGTTTCTTCATGTTCAATCACGCACCAGAGACGGGGACGGGGACGGGGGCACCATCAATCTCGATTTCCTCTCACTCTTCACCCCCCCTGCCATTGCCGATTGAAAGAGATACGACTATTTTTCTTCAAATTGGTACCTGTGATTTTACTATTGTTCAAATTGGTACCTCCCAACTGAAAGACGTAAAACCATAATAAAAATTATGTGATTTGAAGATGATGGATATGTTTGTATACAACACATCGTTAATTGTATAAAAGTTAATAGAACTGAAATGGTATAAACACGTTGTATGCAACATTCATTTGAATGATATGTGATTTTAATTTTGAAGGAGAGGATTGTTGAGGCAATGTGTAGGATCCAACAACCAACACGTTTAATCTAACTAATGAACCATGACAAATAGAAATTAAGGTATCTTTATAATTTCATCAGTTAGATTCAACGTGTAGGTTGTTGGGTCATTCACGTTACCTATTTTGTTTTTCAGTCTCGTCCATGTATTGTATTTCACTTTTGAATAATCATAATGGTTTTTCTTTTGTTTTTGATCTGCTATGAAGTTATGTTTGTTTTCAAGCGTCTACACAACATTCGTCCATGTATAAAACGACCTCAAGTATACATGCTTCTAAGAGTTCGCACCACATACTCTTTTTTCTAGTTTATTCTATGTCTTTTTGGTTGATGAACCCTCACCAATAATGTCAATACCTTACAAATGACAACATATAGCAAAGCAAGATTGAAATCCTAACAAATGACAGCATACAACAAATCTCTTATAAGGAGAAAGGATCGTGTAAGAAGGAGAGTTAAGGTAAGAAGCGTAAGAAGGGATCTGCACCTTTAGGGGGCGTTTGGTTCGTCGGAATCCGCCGGAATATGATGGAATTGGAATGGTCAATTCCGTTGACCAAATTCCATTCCGACGTTTGGTTACCCTTGGAATGGAATTGATGGAATTAAAATCCAGCATTTGAAGGAATTAGCCATTCCTTAGGAGAAGTGATGGAATTAAAATCTATTCCATCCCAAATTATGTAAAGGAAACACATGAATGATTCTCTGCATGAGACAATCAATAATGCAACATTTATGCTTGGTGACAAATTTATGAAATCATCGGCATCGTTGATGGAAGTTGAAGTTGAAATGCTAAAAAAAACTTCCATGATCGCCGATAAGATTGAGAAGTTCGGGACATTCTCGGAAACTGAAATGTTTTGTGCATTGTGAAAGATAACAAAGGACTCTGAATCTGTGATCATTTTCTGGAGCTTGAAGGAGGAAAGACGTGAAAACTGGGTCCGTTTCATGTTGGACCAATGATCAAACAATATCTTTTGGTTACATTAGACCAATGATCAATTGGTGGATCAAACATTATTTTTTGGTTATGTTAGACCAATGATCAGTCTATATTGCTTGGACGATATTTTTGTTACATATTGCTTGGACAATATTTTTGTATTACCTATTGCTTGGATGCTATGTGTAAACACTTATTGGTAACAATATTTATATATGTGTATTTGATGTGTCAACTTGTATGAACGGTTTGGTTTATAGTTGGTTGAATTTTTTTCACGTTTTATATTTATATACGATTCACTAAAAGGTAAACATTTTTTCCTCATTAAATGTTAAATTTATTATTATTTGTAACTAAAAAAATTTATTTTTTTAAAAAAAATATCAAAGGAAGGGTATTTTTTGTCTTTTTTTCATCATTTCATTCCAATTATGTTGCAAATCACACACAGAGATTCCAATTCATTAGACAGATTAAATTTCATTCCTACCAACCAAACACTTGGTCAAACCTGATAACATTTCATTCCAATTCCTTTGACAGATTTCATTCCTTCAGAAATCATTCTACGAACCAAACGCCCCCTTAATTTCAAACTCACCCATGAATCTTGTTTGATACGGGGATTAATTCGGTACATCTCATCCTAATGTGGATCCAAAGGTGAAGATCCCTTCTTACACTTCTCACCTTAACTCATCTTCTTACCGGAACCCAATCCTCTGTTATAATTCCCTAATAAATATTACATATTTGTTATGCCACACAATTTGAAAAAAAGAACATTGCATTCAATAATGGTATCATTCCAACAACACATATCCACCTTAAACTTTGGTTCAACCTTAAAATGTCATCCAAAAAATGAACAAAATCAAAAGCTATCAAAAACTTTCTATCATCAATTATGAATAAACTTTGGAAGTGTCATTATTCAATAGATACAAAGAAGCACTTACAGGACAAGCAGGCCATAGACAATCATGCAGTTGCATACAGTCGGTTCCATCAATCATGAGTTATGCTGATTCAATTTGAAGCAAGATTTCTGCAAGAAACTGGAAATGAGGATTCAAGTGTAGAGCAAAAATGAAGTTTCAGTAAAAAAATGATACTCCAGCTAATTATGATGTTACTTGCCTTCCTGAAATCTTTCAGATCAGGCGTACGAAGCAAATTACTATATGATACAGTAAATATTTTTCAGTTGTTAAAAGAGTACTCTTCTCTCCAATGAAAATTGCAACACTTACTATTCTTTTTTTGGTAATGATGGGTGTCCGGGCCAGTTTGCGTGCACCTTGAATTATCTTATGGGGTCTTGGAATTAACAGCCAAACAAACCCTCCGGTGACATGACGAGACTTCAACTGGTGACTTCTGGGGAGCAAATCCTACCGGTTAAGCTACCCCTCAAAATTAACACCGTCTACTTTTCCGTTGTCAAATGGTATTTTATAATGTTTGATTATGTCCATAGTCAATAGTTGACATTTTTATGGGACAGATGGAGCAGAAAGACATATAAACCTTTTGAGGGGTGATAAAAGATCACCAAAATTAAAGAACTTGCAACTCCATGTAATTTCTTACCATATATATCAACAGTAGCATGGTTACATTAACTTTGTTCATCAGTGCCCTTATCATTTCTCTGTTAAACAAAAATAATGCATAAGCTCAATTTATAATGATTTGGTGTAAATATCATTTAGCTCCTTAATTGATACTTTCATGGAGAAGAATTCACTTGGATGTGACGTCCCCTAAATGTTGCATCTTTTGCAGGCATCTTTTTTGTTTTTGGGTTTGTAAGACATCAGCCCTGATAAAAATCAGTGGCCACATCAGGGGAAGATATTTCCACCACATCCCCTGGGCCTCAACCACTACACCACAACCCTTGTGGTTAACGCACAAATTCCTTACCAAAACAGATTCCTCACATTTCACCACTGCAGGATCAGCACCAGTAGCAGTAAGATCATCTTTCATGTTCTTCTCCAGTGTTTGAACAATTAACCTACATGATTTCAGAAGTTATATGTTAGAAAGTTAAAATGAAGGGATAATGCAATTACTTATAAAGAAATGCAAAAGAAGCTGAGTAGACATTGTTTTTTATAGGTTGTGCTGGCCGCGGCTAAGAACCTTTATACAGAGCTAATTTTCTGAATGCAATTTACCAGAGATAAATATGAGCATTTCGAATGGTCTAAAATTGCAGAAGTAAAAGTTCACATGATTTGAATATGTAGATTTTTAACATTCTCTAACATATCTTGGAATTTAAAGCATTTTCTTTATCATTGGTAATTTGGTATCCATTTGTCCAATTTCTCTTGTTCTCATTGCCATATCAGCAAATAATACTGACTTGTATGCCATATTATTCGTCATATTAGTATGGTAACCTGTTAATGATTAATTTGGTCACCCAAACACTTAAATGTTTGAAAGTTTCCATCTTATGTACCAAAATGAGTTTCGAAAGTACTTTATCCAAAATAAGAATTAGAACAAATTAAATTACATTTTCATGCAATTCGCCTTTTATCTTGAGCCTCTTTATACCTTCACAAATCATCGTTACAGGGGTATGCAATTCAACTGCTCTTTTAAGATTGGTGGCAATTTAAGATAATTCTGGGCTAAAATTTTGGCAAACTACCAAGATTTGACTTCTTAATTAGAGCATCCAAAATAGAGTAACACACAAAAACCTCCCTTTCCATCTTTTTCCTACCACACCACTTCAATAGAATTAGAATAAGATAGAAATTGAGGTTCTTGTAGCTTCCTCCTTGTGGATGCTCTTAAACAAGAACCGGGTTCTTATTAGAACCCGTGACCAGACAAGGACCTCTATCGCATATACGAGGTTCTTATGAAAACCCCAACAAGAGCCTCCATCGTGGTGGATGTTTTTAATCCTTTAAAGTAGGGTTTGTTGAGCTTAAGAAGCACGCATCAAAGGAAAAGCTTATGGTGACTAATTTCATTGGATGCTTTTCTCAAACACATAAATGAGATATCATCTCCAATTTATATCAAATGATATCAGCTAAATCATTATAATAATGGAATACATCAAAACAGGTTCAGATCATTGGGGAACACATGAACTAAGGACAAATCAGTTAACCTAAATTGACAGTAATGCAGGTAAGTTCTATCTTCAAAAGTGAAGATTCAAATTCATGGATCAAATTACCAACACGTGAAGAAGGGAATTACGAAGTCACATACTGACCTGGGAGCGGAACCTAACGATCATCAGTGCGAGAGGGGTTAGGTTTCGCGAAATCGACGAACTTAGGCGCTTCAATTCTCTCGTAAATCTTCTCCTCTTTCCTCCCCTTTGTTAATAATTTCAACTTCTGATTCTGTTTCCGCTTTGTTGTTGATATCCGTGGTGGTAGTTGTAAGCTGTAAAAACAACTTATCACGGGTAACAAAGGGATATTCGGGATTGCTTACAAAGATAACTTATTGATTTATTTTCGTGTGACATCGGTAATAACTATTTTTGGATAAACATTTTCGGTAATAACTATTTTCGTGTGACATCGGTAATAACTATTTTTGAGTGTTTGGATAAACAGTTTATACCAGTGCCAAACCGGTAATAAAGAGTTTTTGAAAAAGTTAAACAATTTTTACTTATAATAAGTTGATAAAGACTTTTGCAGAAAAATATAAGTTGTTTTAAATAAGCAATCCCAAATATGCTTTAAGTACTTGTTTGCATAAATAACATATATCGGTGTCAAACTATTAATAAAAAGTTTTTAAAGAGGTTAAAGTCTTCTTGACTTACAATAAGTTGATAAGTGTTTTTATAAAAAAGTCTAAGTTGTTTCAAATAAGCAAATCCCAAACACCCCCTAAGTTCATGTTCAGTTTGGTTGATAAACTTCGTAATGAAATTGTGAAAAGAATTGAAATTTGTTTTTTTGGTTCATTGAATTGAAATATTTGGTAGATGATTAAAATAGAAAGCTTTTATAAATTTGAAAAAAAATCTAGAACGATGGTTTAGATTGGTGGTTTATATCAACGGTGGTTCGCTGTGATTCAGAAAGGTGGTGGTTTGGAACGGCGATTCAGATCGGTGGTAGTTGACGGTGGTTTAGAATGGTGGTTCAGATCGGTGGTGGTTCAGAATGATGGTTCCATTTGGCGGTGGCTGGCCAAAAGTACAATAATCATGTAAGGTCCCGTTTGGTTTGTAGAAATGAAATAGATTTTGGGTGATTTGGAATTCAAACTCATTTCAATCTCATGTTTTGTTTGTTGGATTATCCAGTTTTGAAATACTAAAATTTAGTTGAAATCCTACAAACATATGATTTTGAAATCCTTAGGGAATGCTCGGGTTTCACGAGATTTTGTAGAATTTTATGCAATAAGATTTTAAAAAACTTGTTTCGTAATAATCGATTAATAAAAATATAATTTTATTATTTTTATAATCTTCTATAAATAATAGAATCGAATTCCATTTTAAATTTTACAAACCACACAACCAATGATTTCAAATCCATTCTAATACAAATCCCTCTGTAAAATCCAAATCCTTAAAAAATAATCATACAAACCAAACGGACCCTAAGTGCGATGATGATTGTACTTTCTTTTACATTATAGATGGTCGACGATGGTTCAAATCGACGGTGGTTTATATTTGTGGTGGTCAGCAGTAATTCAGATCAAGCAGGGAAAATGAATTTTTTTTTTTTTTTGAGATAATGGTATGAAATGGGATTAAATTCTTTCTCAATTGTGATAAAATGACAAAATCCATAAACAACAGAATGTGTAGAATTTAATTCCATTTCATAGATTAACCAAATATCTGAATGAAATTTGATTAGTAAAATTATATCATTCCAATTCCATCATTCCATCGGTAAATAATCTCAGGGGTGATTCCAGGATCGCCCTAGACTATTTACCATACTTTTAACGGATTTAGTAATGACTGGGTAGCTGACCCTGTTAGTCCGTTCTTGCAAGAGGGGTCTATGTTAACTAATATTTTCTCCACTTAATGGATCACCATTTGCTACCAATGGAAAATGGTTTCTCATCTTGAATTGAGGTGCGTGGATTTACACCAATAGAAACCATAAATTTCATATACAACATATAAAAAATGTTTACATTGTGAAACATATATATTGATTAAGACACACACACACAATATGAGGACACTTGTGGGCCTCAAACCTTTTTACGAGAACCCCTATAATTTACGAGAATATGTGTGGGAGTTCAAACGAGAACCCCTATAATTTATGAGAATATGAGGACACTTGTGGGCCTCAAACCTTTTTAACCAATAATTTAAGTTATATTAAATAAAAATAAATCATTAAGGGTAATAATGTAATTAGGTATTTTTTTTATAATTTTTTATCTTATTTTAATTAATTGAAATTATCCTATCATTTTAGCTTGCGATTGATCATGTTGCGTAGAACGTCTATCGTTTTCTTCCCATCTTTTTCTCCTCATCGTATCTGAAGTTTCGAGATCTTTTGATACAACAGTGTAACAATCGTGAACCTAATCGATTAAAACCACCAAATGTTCCATCACATTCATTTTGTATCCATTGGATATGATAACAGTGTGATAATCGTGAACCTAACAGTGTCATAATCATTTTCTTCCCATCTTTTCTCCCCATTGTATCTGAAGTTTTGAGATCTCTTGATACAACGGTGTGACAATCGTGAACCTAATCGATTAAAACCACCAAATTTTCCATCACATTCATTTTGTATCCATTGGGTATGATAACAGTCTCATAATTGTGAACCTAATCGATTCAACCACCAAAATTTCCATCAAAGTCATTTTGTATTTATTGGGTATGATAACAGTGTGGTAATCGTAAACTTAATCGATACAACTACCAAATTTCCCATCACAGTCATTTTGTATCCATTAGGTATGATAACAATGTCATAATCGTGTGATAATCATGAACCTAATCGATACAATCACCAAATTTTCTATCATAGTCATTTTGTATCCATTAGGTATAATAACAATGTGATAATCGATAGGGTTGTGATACCAAACAAAGTGCAGTCGTATTAGGTGATAATCGTGTGATTGCCTATACACGATTGGGCTATGATAATCGTGTGATCGTGGAACCTAACTAAACCAAAAATATTGTAGTCGGACCCAAGTACGAATCATATCTTGTGAAAATCATGTGCTACTCGATTCGTCTTTGGGTTAACGTATCACATGATTATCACATCCAAATACGAATCAAGTAGATATGTTAACCCTAGTCAAACCGATAGATTATATTTGGATTTCTTGTGATAATCGTGTGATACTCATACCCTAATCGAACCAAAGAATCTTCATATCGAGTGACTATAAGTGATTCATGTTCTAAGTGTGATACATTTGTAATAAACAAACCTTGAATCAATTGTCTCTGCAAACTTCTCCCTCAAGCTTCTTGCTGTTCATTTTTTCCTCATATTTTCTTAAAACTTATGACACCATATCCCATGATGTTATCACCTAGATGATCAGAGTCTTTTATGATCATTTTTATTAAATATTATCACTTCGAATTCCAAGATTACCCTTTTGCCTCTCAAAACTTTTTGAATTGCTTTTAATATTAATTTAAATTTAAAAAATCCTTTAATTTTGATTGTTATCACATTACTTGGTTGGTAGTCTGTTCTTGCATTCTCATAAATCACAGAGGTTCTCGTTTGAACCTTTCCCTATATATACACACACACATGGGGGCCTACTCAAATGAAAACTGTTTTGTTTGTGGTAACCATAAGATACAATCCTAGCCACAAATCAAATGTTAAATTAAGAAATTAATAATTTTGGTAATTTTAACTTAAAATATTAATTATGGGCATTTCAGGGATTTTATAAATATCATCACCCATCTATCCTCTTTCCTCTCTCCGACGAATCTTATTCGGCGAACCTTATTCCGATGAACCTTATGTGAACACAAGATACACACTGTGATACCTAAAAACGATATTCACTGTGATACCCATATATATATACAAGATGCATAATGTATAGTGATACCTTTTTGTAAATCAATGAAAATAACGAAAATGCAAACTACAATACATTTCATAAAACAAAGAAAATACATTGTGATACACGTGAAACATTGTGAACATTATCACTATGACACACTTTGATTCACAAAATGTCTTTAAAATACAATGTATAATAAGTAATTGATATTCTAGGTAACTAATTTTAATTAAATATTTCCTTCTAAAAAATATAATTATACCCTTTTATCTTATTAAGAAATATTCGTAAATATCTCAAACGAATGATTCACATTGGATCTCACAGTTGCTACAAACTAATCAGTTCTCCCTTGAATGGACCCCTACATATGTGTGTGTGTATATATATATATATATATGTGTGTGTGTGTGTGTGTGTATACGAAGGATCATGTGAAAAATAGAGTTAAGGTGAGAAACGTAATCTAGACCCTTGATCATATTTAATCTCAAACTCACCTATGAATCACACTTGATACAGGGATTGATCTGATGCATCTCATCGTAATGTGTATCCAAAGGTGAACATCTTTCTTATGCTTCTCACCTGAACCCAACTCTCTCTCTCTCTCTCTCTCTCTCTCTATATATATATATATATGTGTGTGTGTGTGTGTGTGTGTGTATGTGTGTGTGTAGAAGAAGGATTGTGTGGGAAAAAAAAGTTAATCTGAGAAACGTAAAAAATGATTTCTACCTTTGATTTCTACCAAGATACTTTTGACATTTTCACTCATGCCTTCACCCTCTCATACCTCTATGTCTTCTCCCCATCTCCTAAGGTGAGATTCAAATTGGAATTCTTTATGAGTTATTAAAAGTCTTTCATTCATCTTTCATTTAATTGCTCTAGAACTCTCGGTCTCGGTCTCGATCTCTTGATTCTTTGCTCTTTGTGTAAATCGAATACATTTGTGGAGTCGTTTAAATATGTTGGATTTTAAATATATCGGATTTTAAACAGTCACACAAATTTTTTCATCGATACTCTGTAATTGGAACCATAAATCTTATTTATTAAAATTGTATTAATATGTAAAGACCAAGTGCAACTTATATCAACGTTAAATATTCTTTAATAAAACCAGTGAAATTTTAAAATCGTTAAAATTCACGCCGCATTGCAACGGGTATACGACTAGTATCTTTATAAACATAAAATCTTACTAAATATTCACCATAGAATTATGATTTACATCTCAATTATAAAGTTGAGAAATCAAACGATTTAATTGTGATTCATGCTTTCTACTATTCTTTATCTCTGAAATATAATTGATATGGTTTTGTATAATTTGAAAACGAGTTAAAAATTTAAATAAAATAAAATACCTATTTTATTAATGTAATTAGTTTAATTAAATATTAATTATATTTAAAATTACTTGTATTTAAAAAAATGAAATAAAAATTTATAGAGATCAGTGAATTTTATAATAAATAATTTATAATACTGAATTTTAAGATTATTAAAATTTATAAATACCTGATAATAAATTATTTTCAAAATATTTTATAATATAATATTGAATTATTAATAATTAATTATTTGTACAAGTGAAATTTGCTACATGTGTTCACAAACTTCCGGAAGTGGTGGAAGCTAAACAGCCTTACAAAATGCTTCTCCCAGGTTCTCCCTACATCCGATATTCACCGGTGCACCACCGTCACCGGCAACTACTACTCGTCACCAACACCCTTAAAAAACCCATCGCTCCACCACTCGCCGCCCGACGGTTTCACTTTCACGGAGTAGCCACCAGCATCTTCATGGCCACCGCTGCAGCTGCCGTAGTGATATTATCAAGCTCCATGTCGGCAATCGCAATCGAACCCAGAAACCCACCGCCAGACGCCGCCGAGACCCTTTCAAACATACCGCAAACTCTGTCCGGCGATTGCGTTCAGGGGCAAGATGGGGATTGCAAGAAGGCTAGGATCCAAAAACCCAAATCGAGGAAAGCGGAATTGTGCACGATAAAGTGCGTAACCACTTGTATCCGCGGCGGAGATGGGTCGCCTGGCGAAGGACCGATCAATGTTCGGCGACCTCTTGTTGTTTTCAAGCAAGGGTTTCGGACCCGCCATTATTGCTTGGTGGAGTGCTCCGATATCTGCAATTTGATTCGAGATGGAGACGATGGACCTTAAAGTAATCTCTGCAATATTTTTCTTCGATTTCTTGAGTTTGATAGCTTTGTAATACCAATTTTATGATCAATTGAACAAAGTTTACAGAGGTTTGTGGATATCTATTGGACGGAAAACCATTAGAAGCAAAAATTGTCGGCCTTTTGGAAGTTGCTGAATGATTTGGTGTCGTCAGAATGATTAAGAGACTCATGGTACAGTGCAAAATGAAAACTAATTGTTTGGTAATGGTTTACAATAAAATTAGGGTACTTAATAGTCAAGGGAGGCTCATGATACAAAATATTTCAGAGGGTTTTAGAACTATTATGAGACAGATTTTGTTTTTGCCAAAAAAGATTCATCTCTTAACGATTCAAAGACGGCCTCTTAATGGAACTATTAAGAGGTAAACAAACAACCCCTTAATCATGTTTTGTTGTGGTTCATGTGTCGACACCAAACATTAGACAATAAGCTGTTTTGTCCCGAGTACCAGATGTATTCTTAAAGAAATTTTGGTATCGACACCTTTTGAACTCATTAGCGACATGGTTCACGTCAAACTTTCCACTTTGGGTTTTCTTGATCCAATGGTTGATGAAAAACACCATCTCTACTTGAACACGATAAATTTTCACCAAATGGATTGTCGGTAGTCGGAGCTCCGACTACCATGAGAATGGATTGCAGCCAAGATAGACAACATACGTGTAGTTGAAACTTGAAAAATACTCGTCCTTGCCCAATCGGTGTTTGGTAAGGAGGATGAAGTGATGGAGTTGAATTGCTCTGTACGAGGATACTTTTACGGAGACGTATCATAAGATCAAACGTTTTCTTTTTGAAGTATATATAATATGTAAGATCAAATGTTTGAGAGTCGTTATACGCTCATTCGTGGGACGATCCATATATCTATACTATATTATAAGACATTTGAAAAAAACTCTTAAATACCATTTTTATACATAAAGTGCTATTTATTGATGTATATTACTCAAAATTCAAGATTATATAATGCATAAGTACAACTTATTAAAGTTTTATGTTTAAATTCGTGTAACTAAATGTAGATAAATATAATCCAATATTTGATAAACATTTTATTTTAAATACAAAAAATCTAAAATGTAATGTTCTAATAGAATGCTTGATTATTATATTTTTTAAAAAATATTTTATTAAATCAAAAATAAATTACCTCATTATTAAACCTAAATTAAATTGTAATAAAAATTTGAATTAAAAAAACTACACAACAAAACAAGAACTTTTAAATTGTCAATTTGATACTAATATCGATATATTATTTTGAAAATTATAAGATATTTTCAAATATATATTTTATTCAAAAATAAAAATATTATCGTTTTTTTTTCTCCACAAAACCACATAAAACCGTATTATAACATCGAAATGAGACAGAATAAGACAAACATTAAAATCGAGATATATCTCGTTGTATTGTATGAGTACCATTATAGTAATAATAACCTGTTAACACTAAAACGAACATTGAGTTGTGTTATTGATATATATATATATATATATATATATATATATATGGAAAAGTTCAAACGAGAACATATTCATTGCAGCCAAGTCGTCCTTACACCACTAAGCTCACTCACAAATAATATTACATGTGATAAAGTTGTTGTTGATATATGATACCATAATCCATCAATACCATCACATGTGATGTTAAATCATAGATGCATACAACCTATGGTGCGGCTTAAGTCGTAAAACATGTTGTGCGCGCATCACAGGATCCCCTCACGCGTATTATCACATATGATAAGGGTGTTATCGTAAAATGGAGGTGTTCTCGTTTGAACATCCACCTATACATATACATACATACATACATACATACATACATACATACATATATATATATATATATATATATATATAGGAGCGATCAAATGAAAACCACCCTAATTTGTAAAAACCGTACAAACCACCCTCATACGTCGATTTCATTGTTTAATCTTATGAATTTTTTTCATTAAATTGTTTCACGGTTTTTACAAATTGAGTGGTTTTTATTTGAACGTTCCCCTATATATATATATAAGGTTGGGTTCACGTAAGACCAAAGGTTTTTTGTGAGACTCGTAAGACCAATTTATATTCATTGATCAACTTTATAAGTTAATGATCTAATGGTCTAAAGTTGCACGGTGACAATTTTGTGATTATTGAGAAGTCTCGTGGCAATTTTGTGATTATGAATATTCAGATTGTAGATTTAATCCAAGGGTTGAAAATTGGTCTTACGGGTCTCTCGAAAAACTCTTGGTCTCGCATGATACCAAGTCTATATATATATATATATATATATATATATACTAGAAAGGTACCCGAGCAATGCTGCGAGATATATCTAGATTTTAATGTTTCGTTTTATTCCGTCTATGTAGATGTTATAATATTGTTTTTATGTGGTTTTGAGAAATGAATAATGTTTTTATTTTTGAATAAAAATAAATTTGAAGATATCATAAAATTTCGAAAATAAATATATCAATATTAGTATCAAATTAACTATTTAAAA
>NC_037544.1:6387240-6393386 GCF_001531365.2 Cynara cardunculus var. scolymus
AACTTAATTTATATATATATATATATATATATATATATTATATGTACATATAACAACAAACATTAATATATTAAAAGTCAAAAAGGTAATTATAATTGAAATATCCAAATGAACATAGTCTTTCTCATTTCTGACTAATTTGGTATAAACTTTTAAACTTGGACTACGTGTTGATCAAACATAAAATTATTACCTCTCTCTTTTATTGAAAAAATCTTAATCGGAAGAGTGATTCTTGATTGTTTTGAAATCAAAAATATCTGGAGGTCTCAGGTTCAAATTTAAGGAAGAATAAAAATCCTTTTCTGACCAAGAGGTTCAATTGTGGCGACTCCGGGCCACCCGCAAAGCAGGTGGTCGATCTAAAATTAGTCGGTTCGCATAGCATGTTGGATATCCAAGTTAATAAAAAATATAAAAAAAATCGTAGGGTTATTTGGTTGGGGGCATTGAGAGGGAAGGAATGAGAATGATAGTGAAAATTGTGGATCAGCTTGATATTAGATTGGGGGTACTGGCTCACGCACCAATAGAATAGGGTGACCGAGAGTTTAGTCAGACTTTAGTTCTATCCTTTAATAAAAACAAAGTGAAGAGCGTTAACCGTAAGGCTTCATTTGAAACTTCTTGAATTTTAAAAGCATCCGCATTTTCTAAAAATGATTTTAAATGGGAGTGCGAAATCTTCCGATGGTAATCCTTCAAAATGACCCATTGCATGAATCATATGGAACATTGCCGGTTTTAGCTCAAAGTGTTATATAGTAATGTTGTGTCTAAGAATCCCTGAACTTAACTGATCAAATTAAGTTTGTAGACGGGGTTTTCTAATCGAGGAGATTGTCGCCGAACTTCGTTAATCGTGTGTGAAGAACAATTTGGGATGGTCAACGAGAAGGGGAGTGGAAGAAGATGGATTCGTTGGAGTGAATTTGCCAAAATACCCTTTTAAAATGATTTTTTGTTCAATAAAATACCAGAGTGGATGATTGACTCATTCCATATCAGAAGTTACTAAACTAATTAGTTTATATCTGATCTTACAAAAATTTTAAATTCTCATATGATTAAGCCCTATAATTAATGTTATAGTCATAGCTTATTATATTAAAAGTATGTTATTAAATAAAATAAAATTAAAATTAAAATTAAAAAAGAAGTTGAAAAGATTAAATCAGACGAAACTACATTTTTAGGATCTGGTTTGGTCAATTAGTCCGTTCATGTTAAACCGCACAATTCAGAAGAAAAAAGAACCCCACCTTCGCTTTTGTTTGTTAAAACAATGGTAACATAACGAGAAGGTCGGCACCAAAGAATGATCGCCTTATAAATCACCTCTACTTTTTTATTAAATTATATCAAAACCAATATAGACTGCTCAATAGAAACGTAAGCTAAATGCATATCAACCTATTAATAGGGTGAGATTAGTCATGGGTGCTAACTTTTGACCAGATAATTTTTGTCCCTCTTTTTTCCGATCCAGTCCCTCCACCATCGCGAACCCCAGTTAGGTTCGTAGCCACATGCTCTAATCCTCTAAGCTACAAACCTTAGATTAAAGGAGTACTTCCAGATCTCACAGCTTTTTGAGTTCATTAATGATTAAACCTTTCGTATTATAATATGTATATATAAATTATAAATATAAATGTGTATATGTTTATACTTTATTATAACAAAACGCACTCATAAATAACAAAAAAAATTCAAAATGGTATGCTAGACTTTCTTGAACAAATTACAAAAGGAAGAGGTTAATGTGGGCCACTTTTATCTTATCTAAAAGAATCCTAATCTGTCGTTTACCTATAAAGTGGTTAACATGATTCCACAAGGTACAGTTTCAAAGATCTGGACCCTTCTTTTTTGCTTAAATATTCAGCCAGCTTATTATAGAGAAGCTCAAGGGACCAAAAATGGTGCTGCACACAGTAGAGCTTTTGAAGAAAGAGATACCATTAGAGGAAGAATCAGTATGCATACCTGAAGATATCACCACTGGCCTTGTTCTTGTGGACATCATCAATGGCTTCTGCACCATTGGAGCTGGAAATCTGGTGAGTTTCAGTTCTTTGTAAACCAAATACCACTAGTATTACAATTTGATGCAAAGTTTTATGTGTGAATGATGATTGTGCTTGTGAAGGCACCTAGAGAGCCAAATAACCAGATACTGGAAATGATCAATGAATCAGAAAAGCTGTCCAGAGTGTTTTGTGACCAGAAATGGCCGGTTCTTGCATTTCTAGATACACATCAACCTGGAAAGCTTGAGCACCCTTATCCTTCTCACTGTCTTGCTGGCTCTCATGAATCCAATTTGGTTCCTGGTATTATATCTTCTTCTCGTTCTTCCAATCATATATTGAATCGGCTCTCTTTTTTTTTAAACACGTGTGTTGGGAGGGGGGATGTGAACTTGATCAGGGGTTGGACCATTTTTAGCCAAACCAAATGGACCCGGTAAATCTCATACGTGGAGGTAGCGTTTGGAGGGTAGGAAGTATGCAGACCTAGACGATATCCAAGGGGGTAGAGAGGTTGTTTCCGTGAAGAGAGATCATTTCTAGCCAACTCTCACGGGTAAATTGTCTCTATGCAACGTCTATGTACACGAGTTAACTGGAAAATCCAGGCGCTGCTTGCTAGAGAAGCCAGAAAAACAGGTATTGGAACTGTTGAGGACTGGTTGAGACCTGCTGAACCTTAAAAGACCCTATTTTTTAAGTTGAGTGATTATTACCAGAACAGTTCCTATTGCCATGGTTAGAATATGTTGAACCCCCTTTGATTTTCTCTTTAAAAGAGCTCTTGCAAGAAAAGAGGAGATTCCTACAGATATAAAGGTTTGATGAAGCATGTCTAAGTGATGTAGGACTCCAATACGACCCTCAAACGGAGGCTTGGCGCCCCAGAGAATAGGGGCAAGATGGACAGCTATGTTGAGCCTCCGAGAAGTACTAGACCTAAGTTCTGATACCATGTTAAAATAAGTGGAACCCCAACACAATGACCTAGGGATCAGGATCTGACCACATGACAGGACTAGTCGCTTGGGTGACTCTAGTATCCCATCCTAGTAGCTTGGGCCTGATCTTTTTGGCTATGTGCTTGCATCGGATCAGGGTCTTAGGTGTATCTTTTCTTTTTCCCTTTCCCTTTGATTGATCAGCTATAGCAAAGAGGTGAGACGTCGAGTCGAACCTATGACCTTTGATTAGTCCACCACCTTGGTCTCATCTCTTTATGTTTATACAGCTCTAGAGTGGTTGGAGAAAGAGCCAAACGTAACCATCAGGCGCAAGGACTGTTATGATGGATATATAGGTTCCATTGAAGAAGATGGTTCAAATGCCTTTGCAGACTGGGTGAAAACCAACAACATCCAACTGGTAAGTATTTCTCTAAGCTTACTTTCTTTCACCGAAAAATATTTGCATCAACTGCCTCAAAATTGATCATTATGTGTTTTCTTCTTCAAGTTATTGGTGGCAGGAATATGCACGGACATATGTGTGCTGGATTTTGTTTGCTCCACGTTATCAGCAAGAAACCGTGGTTTCCTTGCACCGTTGCAAGATGTAGTGGTGTATTCCCAAGGCTGTGCCACCTTCGATTTCCCAGCAGCAGCTGCAGGGGACACTAAAGATGCCCTTGCTCATCCCCAGGTAAAAAGAATTTACTACTAAGCAGTCCGCGTTACTATAAAATTGGTTTTATAGGATGTCAAAGATGTCTAATTGTCATAATAGACGGCTTTACAAGACTTTTAAGTTTATAGGACCAAAGAATTGTGCGTACTATGTAAAGATGTTACAATAAGTTGATAGATTTTAGGACAAATTTTTAATAAAACGAGGTGTTGTATGAAAATAAGTTTCTATAAAAAGCAGTGTTCTTAAGACACTTCCATGAGTGTCCTAAAAAACTTGTTAGGGTGACCAAAAACCGATTTTGTTGTAGTGTGGTTGCTGGTAGTCGATTAAGTGGCCCTAATTAATCGAAGTGGTGGGGGGACGCATAATGCCTAGGGAGCCACTTAAGCGGCTCTAAGTGGGAACACTGATCTAAAGATTGATGGCTTACTGAACCATTTGTCTTGTGGCAGGAAATAATGCACCATATGGGTCTTTACATGGCTAAAGGAAGAGGAGCAAAAATAGCAAAGAATGTGTCGTTTGGTGCACTAAAGAAGTAACGGCAAACACCATCATGTGCTTCGCCAAGAATATATGATGTGTACGTTTACAAATTGTCTGTAGAAAGCCATGGTGTACTAGTTCTTATCATGTCTACTCAAATAATTATGAAGTTTGCACTACCTGAGATGACACCAGCATTAGTCACTACCTGCTCTGTATATTTAAGACAACTTTACCGCGCACTCTTACTTCAATGATCCTGAAAACCTACAAAATGAAATACAAACATACGAGATACAACACAACTAAGTCAAAACCTGAAACCTTTTAAAGAATGTAAGATAAGGTGCAGCAAAGATTTCAGCGTTCTATGCACGACTTTATTCAAATCTATGACGACCAGTTAATTTAGATTTGGCATACAGCAATTACTATACATACAGCAAATGAGGTGTCGATATCACTGATAAAGAGCACCAAGAGGCCGAACAATCCTAGATCATGGAACTTTGGTAGCCACCCAAAATCGACTCTACCTCAAGGTTACCCTACTTACGTCGCATGCACTAATGCTTCAGAAAGATCATAATTACATTTGTCAGTTGAGTGACGGTGGACTATGTAGTTTAAAAGCAAGGGGTATACACTTTCCTGCTCCACTCTTAGGACTCGATGGAAACACAAGTCATCTGACACTGCAAAAACGAGAAAAAACAATACAATTAATGGAAAATGCTGGAAAATCATATTTTAAAATAAGGGTCTATTATAAGATTAATCTAATATCGTGAAGGTTAATCAAGATCATCAAATCTAACATTCCATAAGAAAAATCTTCAATTATTAATATCATGCAATATACATATTTTATTTTCATAAAAATGACGTATACGCTAAGCATGGGATGAAAAGCTTACCTACAAAATCTAAATCAGGTAGAAAAATGATTTGTGAAACTTCATGTACAAAGAGAATCTACCCCTGCAGCCTTAACTGATTAAAGAACACCAAGAAATGGTACTCAGAGTCCCAGTATACAAAGCCTACAACAGGACCTCCATTGATGTACTGCAAAAAACCAGCAGATAGTAGAAATTATGGCAACAGTAACTAAGAGAGAACAAAACCAATTTACTCCTAACGACTCAAAATCGAGGCTAAGTGCAAACCTTTCCATCTAGAATAACAAGTTCACCATCCACCCATCGAGGATTTTGAAATCCTGGATCAGCAAGCCTCCCTTGTCCTCGATATCGAGCAATCTGAATTGCCAAAAAGATCTCAGAGAACTCACACCACAAAAAAATGAAAAAAGTACGTGAATAAAACGCTTTCAAAATCGGAAAGCATAAGACTTGCCACTCCAAATTCTTCTGGGATGATCCCTCTATGAGGAAGCTGATACTTTGTTCCAATTTTTGCACGGAATGCTATCTGTAGAGAAAAGGAGAACACCATATCCTCAAGATTTGGAGTGAGAAATAGAAGGCATGTCATTACAGTGTAGAGCAAGCAATTTAACACACACAAAATTTTGACAACTGGCAACCAACTTCCCTACCCCCATTCTTTCAGCTTATTCCCAATTTTCCATCATGAAATGCTCAAAATCTGCTTCTAGAATGATGTGTTCAGAAAATAACCAAACCTAAACAGGACTCTAATGTCAAAGACGTGTGAACTTACGGTTAATGGCCTGCCATTTTATAACCTCAACAACTTTCCTGTTCCTATTCTATATGTAACCATCCTTCTCTTGGCTTTCCTTTAGGCCTAGCAAAACTAAAAGAACCAAGATAAGGGTTCTTATTTGTATTGCATGATCAATTGTGTGCCAGAAAGTTCACTATGATCTGCAAGATGATTGACAAATGATCTCCCACATTGACAAATACCGAATAGCAATCAAAATCAATTAATTACTTTGAAGGCTATCACACATCAATGTTGTAGTCAATCAAGACCCTATACAAACATATTTGTGATGATATTCAAGAA
>NC_037544.1:6393836-6421297 GCF_001531365.2 Cynara cardunculus var. scolymus
AGTTTGTATGATAAGCAATTAAGATTGCTTCTAGAGAACAATAAAATACATACCTTAACGGCTAAAAGTCTAGATGCAAAAGCACATGGATGAATRTATGCTAGTCCTTCCCACTCAAATTAAATGGTGCTAAACCCACAATAAACTATCTCATTATCATGCATGCATGATGAATTTAAAAATACTGTATGAAAAGTTTTAAACCCCACCCACTCAACCAATGAAGCCCAAAGGAATGGATCAAACTGATCTTCAATGCTCAACCCTTTATTGCACCATACCAAAACTAAAATTTCAAGAAGAGGTTGGAAGGAGTTGTGTATATGATTCTAAAAAAGGGAAAAGAAGAAGAATGTGCAACATTTACCTGACCAGCTGGAACATAAGGGTCCCCAGTAATCTTGACTGCTTCTACATACTCATAAAACTCAAGATTTGAGAACTCTTTCATGCTACCATCCTCTTGCCACTGACCAAATTTACGCTTTAGTTGAATGACCTCGGAAGTGTAAATCCCATGTGCACCAACATACAGTCCTGCCACAGTGCAGGGTATCTGTCAGCGCCTCAAATCTAGCTTGGGAAGAGCAAAATATGCAACAGAGAAGAAAGATGTTCCGTGTAGGAACACTAACATAATGGCAAAATAATTGGCAGCAAAGAACTGAAGGTGCTAACTTTTTCCAGCTAAATTTATTACCATTTAAAGGATCTCCTGATGATGGAAGCTCGATTCGGTTGAATGTTGTAGATCCAGACAGAGGCTGACGACTTTGAGCCTGATTAAGGGTGAGATTTATCAACTGGTTTACATCTTTAAGCACCTGCAAAATGAAAGATGTCATCGAGAACTTCATGGATTGACAAGCAAAAGTCCAATTAATCCACAGTTCATCTGCTATACAACAAGAAACTGTACCCAAAGCTAACCTTCATGGGTATCTTCCCTCTTCCAATGGACTTGGCAAGATCAAGCATAACACTGTCTATTCTACGATTACCTCCAAGTCTAGCATCACCGTGCCTCGGAGATTGTGCACTGCCAGAAGAAACCTGTTGTTTTTCTTTCTCTATAGAGAAAGTGAATGACGAGTGGCTTTTCTTTTCTAGCTTTGCCGGTACTCGAATCAAATCTTTATGAGATGTGTCATTGGAAACTTTCTGTACCAGATCACCAACTACGACCTTAACTGCAATTTGACCATTACCTTCACCATCGATTATTGTATCAGCACCATCGAAATCAATATCAATTTGCACCACATCAGTTCCATCTGTGACTTCATTCATGTTCTCCAACTCTTTATCATTCTCTTCTTCATCATCTTCATCATCTTCATCTTCCTCCATTATTTGTTCAACCACCTTTGATATTAAATCCCTGTCTATTTTTCCTGGTGGTATCAAATTCATCACCTTGATTTTCAGGTCTTTTGCACCAGGAATCATATCTCGCATGATATTCTCAAAACCATATTCCTCAGCCATATCAGAACTATCATCCTCATCTTCAACATCCTCTGTATCTTCACTATCTTTTGCAAATAAATCACCTTTGTCACCGATGGAGTCCAGTGGATTGACGCTACTAATAAGATCTGACAACTTGGAGGAAGCAATTGGAAAATCTGTAGGAACCTCGCTCCGCTTCAAGTATACAGCCTGATCATACAAATTCAATCCAGTAGTGAATTAAATAAAGGATCACTATGCTAATTAACTTATAGGTGCAGCTTCTTAGCAACTACTCTCTTCGTCCCAAAATAAATGTACACAATGAAAAAGGCACACAGTTTTAGGAATGTGTAATTATTACACTTCTTAATTAACTAAAGGATAATTTTACCCTTAACAATAAATAGAGAAAATTTCTCCATCTCATAACTAAGGGTAGAATGGGAATGTAGACACTTACTTTTGAAAGTGGACACTTATTTTGGGACAAACTAAAATAGAAATGTGAACACTTATTTAGGGACAAAGGGAGTAGTTATTTGATTTCTAACATGTGCACTTACAGATACACAATTGTATACACAAAACTAAGTCAGTGGTAATAAGAGATTCACTGCTACCTGGTGCTCTATGCCTAAAGTAACCACAATTGTGTAATTTTCAGAAGGGCAGCCAGGAAAATGAAAATGTCTTGGTGACAAACAGAGCAGTTTTCCCAAGAGGGAAGACAACCATTGAGATCAACAGCGCTTTACAATGAAATGGATGGTATTTCAACTTTCAAGTAAACTACTATTTCCTCAGCTTCCAATTCTTACACGCAGTCAAAGGCAGTCGTCAACTATGTGACATAAACTACATGAAACATCATCATAATTGAATCAAAAAATCCTTTGTCCCAATAATCTTACCTAAACAAACAAATCTCATAGGCCTGGTGCACCTTCCTTGTCTAATGAACACTAATCCACATCTAACTGCCTTAAGACATAATAAATTTCATTATGTTCATGAACGGCATTGCTAAATTCAATCTAACGAATGCAATATCTGTTTGCAAAGAGTGACCCAGGAACACCTTCCTTGACTATGAACTCAAACATATATCCAGTTTGTGCCTTAAACAAAATACATTTCATTATGCTCGTGATGCGTTTATCACAAACAGCATTGCCAAATTCAATCATACAGAAGGCAATTTCTGTTAGCAAAGGGCGACTCAGGTGCACCAAGGCTCCTTGGCTTTGAAAGGATTAGGAGCTGAAGTCTTTGTACTGAGTCTTTCCCTTGCATGTTTGCCAAGAGATTGTTCTTGTAACTCAAACATCTGGCCTTCCCTTCACAAAGTAGTAACCTTAGCGTTGCTCCTAGGCTTGCCCCTATTTTGTGTCTGGCACGAGTTAAGATTGTACCCATTTCAACAGAACACTAACATGTTGATCCAAATGATAAATGCCTGTAACAGTCCGCTAAATGTAAGATGCATACCCTTCCGTAGACAAGTACTTTCAAGACAGACAATAGATACAGTTTGCAAAATTATGATATGTGAACATCATGCAGATTGAAATACCAAGGAAAAGCCATTTTTTCCAATCTAAGTAGAAGGGCACATGACAAGTTAACGAGAAATTGAGCCAGATAAAGAAAGCTACCTGATGTTTGTATTCTCCTTTCTCGTTCATTGTAATAAAAACCTCAAACAAAGGGGAACCATCTGCAGCCTTGGCAAGCTGCCTGAAATTCAAAGGCAATGGACAAACACAAACCTTCAATATGACATACTATGGTACCACCAGAGATGATCAACATATCAGTCGATCGTTCTTTCACAAGCATTTAATTAGATCGAGTCACATTACTGAAATTCCTCCAGTTAACTTAACCCATAAACACAGGGATGTAGACTTCTACCTAAGTAATTGATACGCCTAAGATATCGTTGAATTAGGAGCCTTGCTTCAGTAAGGAGCGCATATTGCATCTATCTTTATGATAAAATAAAACAAAATCAAACAAAGAAAGCATCTTTAGGATAAACAATGCATTTTTTATCTTTATAAAAAAGGAAAGGGAGCAGTTTCCACAATAAACCTGCCTAACAAATATGATAATACTATGAAAATCTAACTACACGAAAGAAGGCCATGAAAATATGATGTTATAGTCTTATAGATAAGGGGTTTCATAACACTTACTAAGAGAGCATAGATTACTAGAGCATTGATGTAAGAAGATATACGAAGAAAAAATAAGAAATGAGAATCGTCCCAAGAAATAGTAGTATGAAGTGCTGATAAGATTCATCAACAACAGAGGGAGTTCAACCAATAGCACAAACATGTCGACCATTATCTGAGAAGGCTTTCTGAATAGGACTGGTTTCCGAGTAAAATAATGAAAATTGGACATAAAAGATTAGCTACTCTACCTGGGGCTATAACTTCTTGCAAGATACCTTCCATGTTCTGCACTTATACAGATAATACGACCATATGGGTCTTTGCTATCATCTGAGAATCCAGCCCACCACCCCACCTAAAATGCGAGATGAAGAACATAAAGTAAACCATATGTGAAAGCACATAAATAAATTGAATGTAGTTAAGAAATTCCAAGACGACAAGACTAATTAATAGGGACTACTAACACATAAATGGACTTCACAAATATTCAATAAATGAAGAAATCAAGCACATGAATGAAAATATTTCCTTCAGATGAAAAATAAAAAATAACTAGGGCAAATGGTCCAAAAATAGTGGGCAAGAAAACTTGACCTGCCATAGAGGTAGAATAATTTTCTTGCACTGAAGTTAAAAATTCTTGTTAGAAGAAGCTACAGGAAAAGGCAACACATGGATATACACGGACAGTCTTATGTGGGAAGACACATTTAATGTATCATAAGGTTTTGCTAATATATGCCTATATTTTTTCACAATGGATCAATTATAGTTCCATGCAATGCCAATCATTGAGAAAGATTTTTGTCAACATAGATGGGATTTCCCTCTTCACACAAGCAATCATTCCATTGATGTTGCAGGTTACATCTAAATAGCTTTGTCTAAGACTAATTGTTGAATCTTTAGGAAGCATAGGCCCACTTGCATAAATGGTCTCCATTACTACCCTCAATCCACCATCCTGAATATAACCAGCTGAGAGTCAAACAGCTCCTTCACGCCAAAAATGGGTCTTCCAATGTGTGCACCAAGATGTTGCAACATGTATGGGCATTTGAGCCAACTTAGATCAAGTGCTAGATCGAAATTGAATATGCCTTCTCCCTATGCATGCAAATTACTCATAGTCATACTAGATAAACCACCTTTTACTAATGAATGCAACAAACACAGAGGTTTAATCTAGCACTACAATCCCAACACTCATAACAAAAATTTTGGTGCCAAATCATGAAAACATTGAAGTTCCAATATGCAGCCGATGATCCAAACATAGTCAGCTTTACAAGAGCAAGACTAGAAAGACACATGATAAAAGGAGTATACCAAGGAAGAGAAATATTCAAAGAAGATGCAAAATTTTCGTTTGTAGCAACTAATTTAGTTGGTACATTGCAATAGTTAGGTATGTACAAACTTTTAGTTTCAAGACTTGTTGGAGCTTCTAGAGTATTCCCAGTTTCATAACTACTACAGCCAAAAGGAGTCATCATCGATTGCGCAAGAATTTTCAAGATTCATTAGCACTTAGCAGACCTCCTTGTGTTGTCAACCGTCACTGCTACCACTAAAAGCTGAAGGAAGATTTTATAAATATGTTTATGATGCTATACTCCAGCAATACCGTTCTGAAAGAAGCAATATCCCAAGCTAGTGCTATGAAAAGAAGTCCAGCCATACTGTTCCACAAAACAAACCATATGCATGGGGATAACACGATCTGGTGAGCTATGGCTAGTATGGCGAAGGCAAACATGCATTAGTTGTAATGATCCATTACAGTGAGATCTGTCATTTTATTCCTGTCCTGTTAATCAATGTCACGAGTATGAAGCCTGTGCCGCAGCTAGCTTAACCACAGAGGCTGCATCGTCACTTTGACCTCATAGAGTTACGTGAAGAAACATTAGCATGTATTCGTAAATTGTGGCTTGTTTTATCGAAATGTGTGTTGAATGACAGTCGCACAGTCAAAACCGAGTCTACACTTCTTTTCCAAAATCATGAGTGCAACAGATATTGAGCACCCCTTAACATAACTATGTGCATGCTGCACACTCAATTTGTGTTTATATGGTTTGAGATTGATGGGGCTTGGTTTGGGGAGTAGGATGGTGATAGCAACATGGCAACGTTCAAGAACAAGTAACATTAAAAAACACCATATTAAAGTGACTATGCAGCCTCTGTTAGCAGCCTCTGTGAATGTAAGAGAAGGTTGTATCAACTCACCAAACCTGCACTAGCATAATCTCGTACAAATGTTGCATCCTTGTAATGCTCTTCCTTTATGGCTTTCTGCAACATAACAAGGTAGAGCAGTAAGGAAATTGTAACTGTATATGTGATGCTCCTTAGTTAAAAGTTATAACAAAGTAGATCATTCTCTTACATTCAGGCGACACATCACCCTGCCAACAGTGTCATTAGTAGCAGCTGCAGCAATTGACACCTTAATCCTGGCAGCATCTTCGTAGTCCTCTTTAACAACGGCACGGTTTAGTTGCGACTGTAGGGACATGCAAGTCAGAATGCCAGTATACAAATGTTATCACAAAGATCAAGACATTATTGAAATAATCTAGGTACACTTGCAACATAATAGCCTACGTCAACACTATCATGACTAGAAAAAAATCTTGATCATACAGACAAGTATGAATTGACAAGCTCTATGTTCCAAAAAAGAATAGAATTATCTCAAAATATGTTATAATCATATCTTAATCTTCAACTGGCTAACAGCAACTGCCTGCATGCAACTTTTCATCTTCACCATGTAGCCTCGGCCTTCCCCCCTCTTAAAAAAAAGAGTAATACTACATTTGTACAATGAAAATTACAAGATTCTACTTCACACATACTTTAAACGTGTGTTAACCTTATGGACCAAATGCAATAGCTTTATAGTTTCAGCCGATTATATTGAGATTTTTCCCAGAATTCAAAAGAACAAGTTTCGTGCAAAAGACGTAAATGGAGATTGCAGCAATATGCATGCCGAGGGAGAGTGAATGCTTTCAATTTGCACTAAAAAGTAAAATGTGTTTACTGGAGGATTGGATTTTAGTTACACCGAAAGCATAGTGATGGTATCACATGTTAAAATTTGAGTAGCATACCCTAACAAAGTAACAATAGTGTACCCAAGAATATTCAAACCCAATACCTGCAAGATAGAAACAATACGTTCCTGCTCATCAACCTCCGTGAAATGCTTCTTCCACCGTTCCCAATCCCAATCTTCATCACCATCACTATCCATCACCACCTCAGCTTCTTTCTTCACACCATCACCACCAGAATCATCCTTCTTCATTTTGATGTTTTCCAGATGAGTCTTACGATATCCATCCATGTAATCATCGAACCACTTGATCATATTCCTAACATTCTCTTGAAACCCCGAATCCCATCGGCCAGGGCTTTCGTCGTCCCTGCTGCTGCTGTTGCTGTTGCCCATATCGTTGTTCTTTTGACATCGACAGAAAGTCGAAGAATCCGAAACCCTAGATAGAGATTGAGCGAATCGAGTGGATGAATAGTTTGATCGTCGGTTCAATCGGGAGGTGGTGCTGAAGTTAGGGGTTGCGTAGGTGAGTTTGTGAGGAGTTGCATCAGAGCTGCGAGCGGAGGAAGGGAAGATCGGGGGAGACATAGACGCCATTGAAGATAAGAGAGGTTGGGTTGTAGAAAATTTCAATGGATAAGGGAGGCGGTAGGGTGGCGTCCGGTGGAGTGAGGGCGGAATGGGGGAGCAAGACAGCGCGTTAAGGCGGAAGAATGGATCAGGTGGAGCTGCCCGTCATACGTGGATTTTGTTTTTTTTCTCTTAATTTTTGTAAGTTAACAAGATTTACTTAAAAGGCATTTGCCTTAGCGTTGCTTATAAAAACAATTTATTGACTTATTTTTGTGTGACATCGGTAATAAATATTTTTGAATGTTTGGATAAACAGTTTATACCAATGCCAAACTGGTAAAAAAAGTTTTTGAAGAAGTTAAACTCTTCTGACTTATAATAAATTGATAAGTGTTTTTATAGAAAAACATAAGTTGTTTCAAATAAGCAACTCAAACACCCCCTTAATAAGGTGCAAATAAGTGAAGTAATTAGTCTATTTTATTTATATTTCCAAAGTTTCTTATAATAGAGTCACAAGGTTAAAAAATTAATATAACTTATAAAGAGGTATGCATATAGCTAGACCCTTATTATACGTTCCTTTCACTTTCTCTCTCCCTCCCCCTCTCTCTCTTCATAGATTAAAAATGATGTCGTCGGTCACGATTCATGTCTTCTTCATCACCGACAACTTCCCCATTATCCCCTATAGTTGCCACGACGCTTGACCACCATCGAAGCCGTCCCTGTCTATAACCATCTTTCGCTCCCTGAACTGGAAGACATAATCCAGTTGTATACAGGAAGATGGAACCCAATTGCAAAACTGAAACCTTCTGGGTGTGTAACCGTCCCTAAATCCAATTTTCCAGATCCATCTAGCACCACTAGAATGATAAGTTCAAATTTGTTTTATGTTGTGAGAATTAAGTTTTAGCTCAACCTAATCTGATTATGTGCCAACGGAACCTGCAAGTAATCCCTTCTCTTTCTAATTGTCGATTGAACTCATTTGCTTTGTTTTCTCGATGGCAATAGTTAGCAAGGCTCTTCGAAATCTCTGCCATTTCTTTTGATTAAATCAACTCTTAGCTTCTGCAATTCCATTCATGTTCTGCAACGATGACAACCAAGATCACCTCGTCATTATTTTCCTGTGAAAACTTTTTAATATTTATATACGGCAAATAGAACAAATAAATTCACGCACCCTTCTCACATTTGGTGAAGTTTGAACCTTTGACCTCCTAGGATATGCCAAAAGCTCGCATACTGCTAGACCAAAGACCCTTTGGTAACACTAGTTGGTGGTTGTGGGCAAGCAAGTTTAGAGACTACAATTTTTGTTCTTTTGTAGATGTTCCATGATTCTATTAAAGGCCAACTTTGTTCCTCTGGTTTTATGTCTAGTTAACACTATTGGCATGGCATGTCTTAGACCGGTCAAATCTAATAATTCCTTTGTATATGTTTATATTTATGGTAATCAGGTCCCTAAGTGATATAGGAATTCTAAAAATTAAATTTGATGATTTGAAATCTGGTAAGATTACACAGTTTCCCCTTCTTTGATCTTTGTTTACTGCAATTTAAAATTTGTTGGATTGGACCAAATGTATGAATTGAAAAAGTACAGAAAGTTGGATCAACAAAGATCTTTAAGAAGGTATTTCTTAAGTTCTTGATTTATCTGCTTAAAGTTTTACTAGATCTTGAAAAACAGTGACCGATTACAATAGTATTGTGATACCATCATAATAACAAGAGCAAAACTGAAAAAAGAACCATACAAGAACTCGCAAAATATTAGCTCTAGGTTGTTCCTGTATTCCCACAAAAACTCAAAAAAGAATGTAACAAGTTTATTACCAAGAAAGCATGTACAACACGATCAACCCAACCCTTCCCAACGCGAAATAACTTAATTTGAAGCAACTCATATCTAATCGTGTTGTAAAAATTTTAAACCGTAGGTATTGATTTTATATTGGGTTACTATTATTTGAACCTTACCCAACCCGATGAACCCGTATCCTTTTATTTCTTGGATTTAATATGATTATTGAGTTTCTATTAATATGTACATTAGACAATTACATTATCACATACCCTCTTCATATACACATATTTTCAATCTATTCTTTATCTCTATATAACTCATTTGTATATATGTTCAGTAACTGTGAACATATACATGAAAATTGATAAAATTTAATTGAATGTGATATACGTAAGATTTAAGAAGCATGAATAAGTTGTATTAAATAGTTGATGATGAAAAAGAAATTATGAGTAGGGAAATAACATATTCAAGGTTAGGAAAATATTTTAATATATCAAAGTATCAACCTGACCAACCCGATTAACTCATACGGTTTGGGTTTGGGTTGAGTTGCACTTCGGTTTGGGTTGGGTTAAGATTTCTCAAACTGCAAGCATTGAGTTGTGTTGTTCAAATGTCTTCAACCCGATCAACCCAACCCAACCCAACCCACGTGCATCCCTAGTCATGATACTGCATAGAGAGTTATATATAATGTTTGTTTTGGACTTTAAGGGTGCTCTGTGATAACCCTGGGCATGTATCAACTCCGCCAGTGATTATGTAAATGTAATTAGAGAGCTGTTAAAAGATTAGTCTATGTGATTATGATAATTTTTTATCTGATGGACGTTTTGTGTTTAAACATGTGCTTATAAAAATTAAAACAATTTAGTATATTTAGCTATGTCTGTATAAATTTATATGATTATAAGAAATGTAATTTCTATTTTGTTCAAATATAAATTTTGAATTATGTTTCTTAATAGAAATCTGTATTAATTATCGACAGTTAATAATAAGATTTTATATCTTACTGCATCGCTTGAATACACGATTATTAAATCTATGACTTCTAGGAAACACAAAGGTATCGTTTGACAAACATAAGTTAGCTTATAAACTAACTTATTTTTTGAGTAATCGTTTGAATGCACATAAGCTAACTTGTTGATAAACTACTTGAAATAGCTTATGAATAATTTTTTGACATTTTTTTTAATTTTGACCCTAATTAATATTAATTATAAATAAATATTAATTATCCATAAATATCAATTTATAGTAGTTAAAATATATTAGTTAATTTTAGTTATACAATATATATTAATAATAGTTATTAATTATTTATATAGTTGACATATTATATTATTAGAAATTTGTTTTAATTATATTATGAAATATTTGTAATCGACTATTGTTTCAAGATGCTCCTTTTTGATTATTTTACATGTTTATAAGCTAGTTTTTGTCCAACATAATTTATTAATCAGCTAACTTATCCACTATCACCTAACTTATCAACTAGTTTACTAAACTCAACCAAATAAATCACTGTTGTTTGTCTTCGAGGAAACAATAATAGTCAGTTTCTAGAAAACAATTAATAAATGATTCGATTGACAAAAATACCCTTAAATAATTTATTTTTTAAAATATAATTAAAAAACCAAAATATCTCCATTTTCTAGAACAAAACCAAAAACAAATATAGAAGATTATAAACAAAATAAAAATGAATATCATATTCATATGTGTGCATTTATTATTCAAGGCAGACCAACGATGACTCATCTTATAAGATATGAAATATGAATTACAGTACGAGTCTCTTGTTTTATAAAGAACGTTATGATAGCTTCATTTACTGTGTAGGTGTTTGGTTGATACTAAGCCAATGATTTATTAAAGGGTGGTGTGGACGACATACATGGCTAAGTGACATGTATTTCATGGTGCTCGTTTTTCTCAGTTTTGAAGTAAGCTCAAACCATCCGACTCACGTGGCCCTACTGTTTAGGTGGTTCAAGGAATGGTCGGCATGGGATTATCGAATTGTGGTGTGGTCAAAGGTCAACATATATGCAAATAACTTCTAGTTATCATATATGACCATTAGAGCGATAAGAGAAAAAAAATCTATCGAGTATCGTCAAGCTCAAAAGTAAACTGCTAAGAAGTTTTGGAACAGTAAACGGTAGGGGTGTATACGGGTTGGTTTGGACGGTTTACAACATTTTTATAACCCAACTCAATTGTGGCGGTTTGGAAAAATCTCAACCCAACCCTTGCGGGTTGAGGCGGATTGGGTTGGGTTGGCGGGTTGGTAGTTACATAAAATTTGACGAATGATATAATTCATAAAACTGAAATTTATAGACCATATTATAAAGCGTTATATCTAAAAATATTACAATAGATTTATAAGACGTTTTTGGACGTTTCAACAAGTGTTTTAGAACGATCTTTAAATAAAATGTCGTATTAGTTATTTAATAGAAACATTTTGAGAAGTGTCCCGTAAATTCATCTATTTATAAGACACCTACGTTCACATGACATTTTTTCAAGTCGTGTCATATAAAATAACTAATACGACCTTTTATTTTAAAAGCATCATAGAATTTGTCAATACGTCTAAAATTATTCTATAAACATATTGTAACTCTTTTTAGATAAGACATTTTTCTTGTTTCGTCCTATAAAGTATCATATTATGACGTTAAGACATTCTAGACATTCTATAAGATCTAATGTTGTTGTAGCGAAATGCTATAACTGAACATTTTTTTCCACTAAACTACAACATAAAATGATGGGGTATTTAGATTGATGGATTCATCAAACAAATATCTATCAATATCATTCATATTCTCCGACATATCAATTTTGTTGTTGCTGCAAAAAGATTTCAATAATTTATCTTTTTAATTAGATTATTTGTCATCATTATCTGATCGTGAATCTCTTTTGATAACCTATATGTGTTTGCTAAAATGAAATACAAACATAATATCAATAAAAAATATATAAAATTTATACATTATTAATATATATATATACACACATAATAACATATATAAATAAAATTTTATAAAAATTATATATTTAGCAGCGGGTTGGGCGGATTGAGCTAGGCCCAACCCAATTTCAACCCTTCTAATTGGCGGGTTAGCGGTTTGGTGGATGGACGGTTTGGCAGTTAGGCAGGTTGAGTTTAATTGAGTTGTTAGCGGGTTAGGGTTTCGCGGGTTGACAACTTTTTGTACACCCCTAATAAACGAAACTATTATAGAATCATAACCGTACTAATCACAATTGTAAAAAGAAAAAAAAACAATCTATACATTGCAAGTCTGCTTAAAATCATGGACCTTAGAATTTTACTGTTTCATTCTAAATATTGATTATGCAAAATGCAAGAAGAAACGGTGAACTGTATAAAAATAAAATATATTTTAGACTGATTTCTAATTTAATTAACATACTTTCAAAACTTTCATTTTGACACCTAGATATAAGTGACGGATTTTAAACATTTAAGTACATCTTTTACCTAATCTATACTATCTTATAAACCAAAGTTTTCAAAAGTCTTAAAAACAATTTTTAATACACAAATTATTATACATTTATGCACAAAGTCTTAAAAGTCTTAAAAACAACTCATAATGCATTAAGTATTATTATTTTATGCATTTAGTCTTAAAATCTCTTTATAATCAAAATAACATATAGTGCAAGTTACCAATGCATATTATTACCTTTTATTTTCATGTTTTCAAGATACTTTTGATATCTTTCACTCATGTCTTCACCCTCTCATACATCTATGTCTTCTCCCCATCCCCCAAGGTGAGATTCAAACTGATATTCACCATAAGTTATTAAAAGTTCCCTCATTCATCTCTCATCCAATTGCTCTAAAACTCTCGGCCTCGCTCTTGATCTCTTGATTATTTGCTCTTGGTGTAAATCGAACACATTTGTGTAGTCGTTTAAATATGTTGAATTTTAAATATATTGTATTTTAAACTGTCATACAATTTTTTTCATTGATAGACTGTAATTGAAACCAAAACTCTTATTTATTCAAATTATATTATTATGTAAAGACCAAGTGTAACTTATATCATCGCTAAATCTTCTCTAATAAAACTAATGAAACTTCAAAATCGTAAGATTCATGGCTCCCACTGCATTACGCGGGTACACAACTAGTAACCTATAAATACTGATTACTTTCGATCCAATTTCGTTGACCATTAATAATTTTATATTTTTAAATGCCAAATAAGCACACAAAAAATCCATTTAATTTTTAAAGAATTGTAAAATTTGTAACGGCATATGCCGCATGAGCCATTGATTAATAAATATTACAGACCGTAAGTTTTTTAATGGTGCATTTTTTGCTTAGTTGGTATTTAAATAAAAATATCAGTGTCATGTCAGTAGAACCAAATCGTAGTCGAGATTTACAAGTCATCAGGTAAAAGAAATACATAGATATTTGAGATGTATCTTAAGAATCAGAATGAGAAATTTCAAAGTACATTACTTGTAATGTGAACTGGTACGAAGTATGCTCCAAAATTTTAATGCAAATTTTCCAGTTTTGATGAAGACATTAACTGTTATTTTATTGCACTACTTTGATTGATCGCCTTTTTGCAAAGTTTCGACTGGTAAAACAAAAGGGTCATGTTGAATCGTTACAAACTCTTCCATTCGAATTCATGACATTATCATGAGATTTATACAGTTACACACCCATGATCAATACCTCGGAGATGTATGAGCACATCTCAGGACGTGCTCTAATATCAGTTCTAATACTTCAAACCAAATAAATAAATTAAGTCATCATCTTTTTTTATTTTTTGATTAACCTGGATATCCAATCCGTTATGCGAGCCGACTAATACCAGAGCGACCATCCGCTTCGTGGGTATCCCTGAGTCACCATATTTGAACCTCCATAGCCACAAGAGGATTTTTATTCTTATTTGGATTTGAACCGGTGACCTTCAAACACTTTTAACATTTGAAGCTCAAGCTTAAACCGATCGGACACCACTCTTATACATTATTTAAGCTACTTTTTATTAACACGAGATGAGTAATGATCCATGCTTAATTTAAGTTGACTTGGGATCATGTGAGACCAAGTTTTTCGTGAGACCCGAAAGACCAATTCTCAACCCTTGGATTAGATCTACAATCTCAACATTCATAATCACAAAATTGACACGAGACTTTTCAATAATTATAAAATTGTCACCGTGCAACTTTAGATCATTAGATTATAAAGTTGATCAATGAACATAAATTGGTCTCACGAATCTCACGAAAAACCCTTGGTCTCACATGAACCCAACCCTAATTAAGTTTAGACATAAATATAATTTGAGACAACAAAAAGGATTTTATTATATAAATAAAAATTTAAATTACAACATAGGAAAAAGAGCAAAGACATTAAATATAGAATAATCCTTTATAATTAGGTTAGATTTTACCTTTGTCTTTATTTCTATTTAGTATAATTAATAATTATATATATTTTTAATTTTTATAATAAATATTTATTTCTTCATATTTCGTATCTATTTTGATAGATTATCAGCAGATCTAGCAATTTTGATGATATCGTTATCAAGTTATCAAGTCATATTTTAATTCTTGATTATATGAAACGACACGTCAAAATCAATCAATGTCACGTACATCGGTTTTTGAAAACCTATATATCGTGTAAAATGAGTAGAAAATAAGAAAAATTAACATTCGCTACAACAAAATCGGGTTTATAAAACGCCATCGATTTCAAAGTGTCTTAATAGACTGTTTTATGAGACTCAAATTATATGACCAAAAAATGAAGAGTCATATTTAAAGACGTTATAATAAGTTTACATGACGCTTTTAAACGTCTTAATAATTTTTTTAGAACACTTTAATATAAAAGCGTTACATTAGCTATTTTATAAAAAAAATGATGAAACTGATCCCACAAAACTTGGAACATACGTGTCTAAGTTGTAAAGAAAGAAAGAAAGAAAATGAGACATTATTGAGCGAAAGGTGAGGTGTAAATGCAATCGGTTTTTGAGGTGGAATACTCACCATCCAAGTCCTCATCCTTATCCTTCTTTACTTCATCATCTACTATTTATCTTCTACCACTAAATTTTATATATATATATATATATATATATATATATATATATCGAGGATTGAGTTTCGATAAAAATGAGAGTTAAGATGAGAAACGTAAGAATAGATTTTCACCGATGAATGTATATTAGGATGAGATCTACCGAGATAAGATGCACTGAATTAATTCCAGTGAGAAATGTAATTAGTAGATAAGCAAGAAATTAAAAGTGATCAAAGGTGCAAATCCCTTTTTCTCATACAATCATATATATATATATATATATATATATATATATATATATATAGGGTTAGGTTTACGTGAGATCAAAGGTTTTTCGTGAGACCCGTAAGACCAATTTATGTTCATTGATCAACTTTATAAACTAATGATCTAATGGTCTAAAGTTGTACGGTGACAATTTTGTGATTATTGAGAAGTCTCGTGACAATTTTGTGATTATGAATGTTCAGATTGTAGATCTAATCCAATGATTGAGAATTAGTCTTACGGGTCTCACGAAAAACCTTTGGTCTCATATGATCCCAAGTCTATATAATACACACATACACACACACACACACACACACATATATATATATATATATAGAGAGAGAGAGAGAGAGAGAGAGAGAGAATGGTTCAAACGAGAACACCTTCATTTTATGAGAACGTAAGAACACCTTTATCACATGTGATAATACGCGTAAAGGGACCTTATAATGTACAGACGACCTGTTCTCCGACTTAGCTGAAAATAATTATTTATAAACAATACTGAAAACACATAAATTTCACCAATAGTTATACAAATTTTTTATTTTTATTTTATTAAAATGATAACAAAATGGAAAATATATAAAAATAAAAAGTAAACTTACAAATTTCATACTATTTCTTATTTGTAATTATAGCCATCGACTTTATATATGTATCGTTGAAATATTTGGTTCTTGAAACTAACGTTGTTACGTTTGAGGGGCCAGTGACATTATGTACACATGTATAACAAATATCGATCATATCAAGCTTATTTGATGATCAAGGAAACAACATATTTGACCCATTTTGTTCAACGTATGGGACCACGAATGCCTTTCAAATTGCTTCCACATTCATTTCAAATAGCAGTAATCCTTAACTATCAGTTGTCACTAAAAGCAATGCAATAATGGAATCTGGATAGTGCATATGCAACAACAAAATCCAAAATCTCGTCAGAAATCTAAAAATTACAACTTTCCTTTAAACCATCTTCAAGTACAAGTAGTTCAACCGAATACAGGTTGATGCATGGAACACTAGCAGTTTTTTCAGTCAGTATAGCCTCTTTCAGAATATTTATAGCCTCTTTTTTTATATTAATCTGCTTATTCATCTTTTCAAAATTTTGACTTAATCAATTCATCTACTAAAATGGGTCTTAAGATTTTTTTTTTCATCTCTGGGTCAACATAGACAAAAGAAAATGATTTGACCAAAATGCCCTTACAAAATACATGTGCTTTGAACATGACAAATTTAATATACATTCATCAAATGAGGTTGTTTTAGGGACTAAATTATAAAAAACGACTATATACCGAGCATAACTGTAAATTAGAAATAGTTGAGGGACTAAACATGTAAATTACCTTGAAAGAAATAATGGAGTGGAGACCAAAGAGGGTGTTTTCAAAAAGCATATAAAGACCAAAGGGATTGAGAAAAAAAGGATGTTATGCTACCCAAGGTTTCAGGAGAGCTTAATAGAAAGACAAGTGTAGTTGTACATCGTGCTTTGGAAGTTGTACTCTTGAATCCAGATGAGGGTTGGCTTACGGTGGGCACCTGCTGTATATAAACAATATCTACGTCCTACAACTATTGTAAGTATATTAACTTTTTTAATGTTTTGGGTAATATAAACCTGGATATCCAACCTACTATGCGAGTCGACTAATGTTCGGAGTCACCGTATTTAAACCTCCGTGGCCACAAGATGATTTTTATTTCTCATTGGATTTGAACTTGGGACCTCCTGATACTTTTGACCTTTGGAGTCAAACTCAAACTAATTAGCCACCACCCTTGTGGTTATTTATCGGTAATTTCAATCAACACTATACGAAACCGTCTTGTAGGTACCACATGTGAAAAGTCATTTAAGAGCTGACTTAACGACTGAAGCTAGCGAAAGGGTTCAAATCCGTCTTCTGACGATATTGGGTTTTAAGATAATTTAGAATATTACTATATTCTTTTAAAAATATAGAATCTTTTTTCTTTTTTCAAAAGGAAAAATATGCTTTTAACAACCTTTCTAAAAATAAGTTGATAAAAATTTCGTCAATATGATATTGTTGATTGCCGTTTTCTTTATAAATATGTTTGAGAACAGTTTTGTATTATGGAAATCTTGTGAATTAGGCTCTGTTTGGGAAAATTACTGAAATTAGCAAAAAGTTAAAGTTATAACTGAACATAAGGGTGGTGTTTGATTTGTTTGAGCTTGACTCTAAAGGTCAAAAATACTAGGAGGTCTCAGGTTCAAATCCAAAAAGGAATAAAAATCCCATTGTGGTCACTGAGATTCAAATGCAGTGACTTCAAGCTATCTACAAAATAGGTGGTCGTCCTGGGATTAGTCGGCTCGCATAGCGGGTTATATATCAGGTTAATAAAAAAACAAAAATACATGTAAAATAATATTTTAAATTATAAGTTTTAATTAAAAAATCATATAAAAAATATAAAGTGATCTTATTAATGGCATTTTTAAGATGAATTATGAATGTTTAATTGAATGAAACAATGGGGGGATTGCAACAACTTGGAATTTGGTAATTAGTGCAACTACGTAGAGAGAAGGTTTAACTGGAGTGATGAGTTGTCATGGGCAGACAGCTTTTCCTATTTTCGGCAAGCATAGATTTCTCCGCCTTTCTTGGAATGAAACAATTGTTCTTGATCTGGCCACCAATACCCAGTTGGTAGCCTTCCTATATATTCTCATGCATCGCCTCTATCTAGCTAATTTGATGAAAAAGAGACATCATTCTTTAGACCCAGGAAACCCATCAAGAAAACCCCTTTAATTTTCTTTGAAAATGGCGCAGTCAATTCTTGGATCTTCTTCCCCTGTCTACGAATCAGAGTTTACAAGATCATCTGCTTCAACATCAACTGTAATCTCTCCTTCTCTTTCTCTCTCTTTGTGTGTGTGTGAAGTAAATGTGTATGCGGTATGCAGAGAAGGTGTTTGATGATATGACTCTGTGGACTTTATTATTGATTGTTGTCTTTTTGTTTTATTCTGGGGCAGATCTCCGGTTCTGAGTTGAAGTTTTCGGGAATTGAGCAGATACGGTTGGGATTTCTGAATTCTTCCAAGTATGTCTTGTACAAAGTTTTCAGTGCACAATAAATTTAAATGTTTCATTCTATTACAACTTTGTTTTCTATAATTCACTGTGTGTTTCAAGTATTCATCATTACTTGCAAAGTTTTCTTATTAAACAAGATAAGATTCCTATTTGGTTCTTGTTCTTGATTCTTTCTGAATTGAAGTGAACAGTACCCTAACTGCTTTCAAGTTTAAGTTTGTGTTTATATTTGAGATAGATATTTACTCTATCTTATTTGTAGCAGTATAGGTGTTCGATGTTGCATGTACTGATAAAAGAAATTGATCAATGGTAAAAAACAAAATTGCTTATGTATGAGGAGTAGATCCACCCCAATATGGTACGGATGCTTAGAGGTGGCAAAAGTCAAACGTGCTTTCTAGTTTTTGTCTGAAGCCAACTATGGTTGTAATTTGAATCTGGTACAGACTGGGCCTTTCTTTTTTCACAGTGGATTTGATCAATATATCCAAAGTATTTACTTGAGCTTAAAAAAGATCTTTTCAAGATCTATAAATGGGCTGATTTAATCAAGCGGAGTTCGAAGGTGAGCCTCTAATCAAGGCTTAGGGAACTTGACTCTTTATAAGCTCATGTAGACTTGCAGAAACAATTAATTCTTTCTTTTGGATCTTCATCTGAGTAAGTCAGAGCAAGAACTGGTCCTTAAATCTGGCTTGATTGTCATCTTTCCCCATTAGGCTAAACTTGAAATGTTATTGTTTCTTAACTTAGTCCAGACTCTAGAGATCTCTTTCTTGGTGCAAGAGCTTAATTGGATAAAATTTCCATAACCACTTGGTTCATATGTCACAAGTATCTGATTTGATTGTTTGATGATTTATAGGAAAGACATAATTTTAAGATTACAGACACCAATGCAACCTTCGGGATTGAGCCCAAGAGATAAGCATGTCCTTATTTTGGTTTATTGTATCTGCATGTGGTAGTTGATGCTTCAATTTACTAAGAAATCTATTCTATTTTTCTTCAACTATCTGCCTCACACATTTACAGGAGCAATCTTGCTTTGAGATTGAAGGCCTCAAGGGAGGGGGTAGGTCTGGTTCAAGAAACTACAGAAAAGACACCAAAACTTGTAAAGAAACCCAAGGATGGCAGTGATTCATTCACTGAGATGAAACAGAGGTTCCTGAGTTTTAAAAGACAGAAATACTTGTAAGTGCCATTATCTTTAGCCGAAATTCTGAATATGGAGTCTACTAGCATCCATTAATTTAAGACATTATTCTTGGACAGGGAAAACTTGGAGTGCTATCAAGAACTTGCTCAAGCACAAGCCCCAAAGGTGTTTATCTATTAGTTATTATCATTCTGTCTTAACTATCCAGACCTGTTATTCTTTGCCAAAATGGTATCTTGTTTGCTGACTGACAATTGTAAGAACAGTTCCTGGTGATTTCTTGTGCAGATTCTAGAGTTTGCCCCTCCTATATTCTAGGATTTCAACCTGGTGAAGCCTTTGTGGTCCGTAATATAGCCAATCTTGTTCCACCATTTGAGGTATTCTGTTTGGTCTTTCATTTATTTTTTTAATTTCACTGGTTTTCTTTTGTCTTTCTTCTGATAATATTTTGGGATGAGTATGAATCCCTTGTTCTGTTTTTTATGATTAAAAATAGGCATAAAAGTAAGGAACTTAATTGCCTTTGAATTTTTGATTTTGAGAGTTGTTTCCTTCACGGGTACACGTCTTTATGTTCTTTCTGATTTCATGTGCAGAATGGACCATGTGAAACCAATGCTGCGCTTGAATTTTCAGTGAATACTCTCGAAGTAAGAATACTTTTCTGATAATAACATTGAAATATGCTGTAATTATCTTCTAATTTGTAAATTCAGCTGGAACCTATATTTCCTTAAAATGAAGTTTATTTTGCTCTTCTAGAAGTTAGATATATCCCATCTTGCTAAAGAAGAGGTAAAAACTTTTGACATCAAACTGTTCTTATCTTATGAAGTGATATGAAGCTTTCAATTTTAAAGAGAAGTATGCCAACCTTATAACGAAGCTACAAAACAACTATGTTGCTTAATATGTACAAAAAATGATCCAATTCAAGACCAGACCTTTTTCATGATGTTTCGACTTTCAAGTGATGTACCTACATTGCAGTTTTCGCACTGGGCAACCTATTTCGAGGAGTTGAAACCTTTATATGCAGTCTTGTTTTGATTTCTCTTCATCAATTGAGTGATTAATTTATTATTTATGAGGAATCGTCCTGACTCAACTTGATGCTCATTTATGCATCTTTTGAACTTGGATAAATTAAAGAGTGTTGCTGGATCTCTCAGACCATGTCTTCAGTTCATGGTGAATAAACAGAATTTGATTATAAAATTAATTGCAGGTTGAAAATATACTGATTACTGGCCATAGCTGTTGTGGAGGCATTCGTGCCCTCATGGGCATGGAGGACGAAGAAAAGTCAAGGTTTGGCTAACATAATATTTTTCTTGTTCTGTGACTTCAGTTTTTTGTGTTACTGTATGATTTCCATGCTTATTGGACACGTAGTCTAATATAACTCTGCTTGCTTTTTCAGTAGCTTTATCAAGAATTGGGTCATGTTAGGGAAGGCAGCAAAATCAAGCACAAAAGCCACCACTTCTAACCTCAGCTTCGACCAGCAGTGCAAACACTGTGAAAAGGTGCGAATGGTTATGTTCTTTTACCAACTTAACGCGTCTTTCATCCGCTATTTGGGAATTTTACCTCTTCAAAAGTGGCTAGCCTAATTTAAGCTGCTACAATTGGAACACAAAATTGCGTGTATTTATCTAAGTCGAAGGTGGTAAATAATAACAGTTTCAGAAAATGAAACTAATATGTATTCACTCTAAAACAGACTACTCCTCCAGCTTTTCTGATAGTCAAACAAAAAGTTGACTCTTGAGGCCGGACAAACTAACATTTTAATCTTCATAAGTAGCACAAAGTTTGGAAAATAATTTAACAAGCACATCAAACTTTATATTGAATGCTACACTTAGAAAATGATGGAGATAAACACTCCCTCTATTTTAGTTTGTCCCAAAATAAGTGTCCACTTCTCAATTTTACCTTAATTATGAGATAAATAAATTCATTAGCCCTTTTATCGTTAAAGGGTAAAATTGTCATTTGGTCAATTAAAAAGTGCAATAATTACACATTTCTAAAATTGTGCCCCTTTCTCATTGTGAACATTTATTTTGGAACGGAAGGACTATCATAAAGGAACTCCGTATGGATGTTTAGCCTGTGACATGAGAAGTGAAATTGCAGCTTTTTGTTGCATTTGGTGGGAGTAATAATTTTAGGTGGTCTGTTTCTCTGTCAAAAAAGTTGCATTTAACACATACATATACCCTTATGCTTGTTCTCTCATGCCTTAACCAGTTATGGCAAAATCCATTTGTTTTATGATATTTTTGAGTTTATTTCATCAAACTTTTCAGGAATCAATAAACCATTCACTATTGAACTTGCTAACATACCCATGGGTAGAAGAACGAGTGGCAAACGGTCTGCTTTCTCTCCATGGTGGCTACTATAATTTCGTAGATTGTACATACGAGAAGTGGACTCTTGATTACCAGAAGAGCAGTACAAAGCAGGCAACCGGTGGGTACGCCATCAAGAACCGTGAATTCTGGCAATGATGTTATGCTGTTCTTATTCTTCTGTCGATATTATTAACTCGATAAAAACGTGCCCATATCATAAGACTGTTGTTTGTTCTGTATCGTTGGATACAATTTGTGGGGTGTTTTTTTGTTGTTGTTTAGATCTCCTTTCTTTCTGTTTGTCCAGTTCCATGATAGGATCATAGTGAAATTTATACATCATCCTTTCTGTGTACTATAAATGGAACTTTGTTTCTGAAGCACAAACTTATTGCATTAATTATTATGAAGTGAGAGCACTATGCAAGTCTAAAGAGTCGGGAGTCAAGAAAGTCATGGGGTACAAAGTGTTAGGCTTAACTCCTGTTGCTTGACGTACATAGCGGTAAGAAGTGGTGTTAGGCTTAACTCCTGAACAGTTTTCATCTTTCATATAAAATGGTAAAACTGAAAGAGTGCTATTTAAACCATGATTTTTCCAAAACACACCATGTTCATGATGAAAGCTTGTAAATCAGAACACCCATTTAAATATGAAATCAAAATCCAATACTCACTCAAAACGTGGATACACCATGATATTCAAATACAGTAACATAGTGAAACACCAATAATATCAATATGGACAAGACTCGATATTTAAAACGACAATTCATGGCCAACACTCCATGGCCAAAACACCGAAAGCATGGATAACTCAATACCCAAAACAACACCTTTCGCTGGCGAGGCAAACCCTTTTTCATTGAACGTGGCGGAAACAAAAAAGTATGCCAACCATAAGGGTGGCGCCTGATTAGTTTGAGCTTGACTTCAAAGATCAAAAGTACCATGAGGTCACAGGTTCAAATCCAAGGAGGAATAAAAATCCCCTTGTGGGCACGGATGTTCAAATGCGGTGACTCCGAGCTATCTACAAAGCAGGTGGTCGCCTGGTATTAGTCGGTTCACATAGCGGGTTGGATATTCAGGTTAATAAAAAAAAGTATGCCACATATATAATTTTTTATTTTCATAATACACATAGTCCTTACACTTAACAATGTTAGTTAACAACCATTAGTAATTGGTCTTTAAGAAAACTTTAAAGAACAAAAATGTAATCTCTAATATACAATGTAATTCATGTTTTTTTTTTGAATTTTGAATTAAAAAAATATTTTATATATCAATTCACAAATAAAATATATTAAATAAAGTAAATATTAAATAAAAATCTTTATACTTGTTTAAAAAATATAAAGTTCACAAAAAATATTAGCTTTAAAAAATCTTAAATCTAGAAAAACAAAAGAAATCAAAATAAATCCACGTCTTTTGAGTTAAGAATTGAAATCTGCAGACAAAAATATTGAAATTAAGTTCGGTTAACTGAGATTAATAATAAATAGTCAAACTACAAATAATTACAATAACAACAAAATATAAATTAATAAGTTAAGATTAGAAAAACACTAATTATTCAAACAACTAAGAAAAAACTATCACTACAACAAAATTAGGTTTATATGACGCCAAAAAAATTAAGCGTCCTAATAGACCGCTCTATAAGACCAAAAATAAAGCGTACTATCTAAATGCATTGCAGTAGGTTATATGACTCTTTTAGACGTCCTAACAAGATTTTAAAATACTAATAATACAAAGCGTCACATTAACAATTTTATATGAGACTATTAAAAAAGTTTTCTATAAAAACAAACGTCGCATAAAAAATGGGTTTTTAGGACGCTTAATTTTTTGGCGTCATATAAACTTAATTTTGTTGTAGTGATAGTTTTTTCTTAGTTGTTTGAATAATTAGTATTTTTCTAATCTTAATTTATAATCTGTATTTTGTTGTATTGTAGTTGTTTGTTGTTTGACTATATATTAATAATCTCATGTTAACCGAACTTAATTTTCAATATTTTTGCTCGCATATTTCAGTTCGCAACTCAAAATATATGTGAATTTATCTCGATTTCTTTTGTTTTTCTTAACTTTAGATTTTTAAAGATAATATTTTTTATGAAGAATATAAATATTTTTATTTAATATGTGTTTTATTTAAAATATTTGATTCTGGATATATAATTTTTTTTTTTCGTAAAACATTAAAAAAAAAGATGAATTATATTATATATTAGAGCAGATTGCATTTTTGGTCCATAAAGTTTGTTGAAAGACCAATGAGTTCTTCATAATGGTTGCTAACTAACATTGTTAAGTTGAGGGACACTTAGAGATTGAAGGTGTCCTATCAACCTCATCCATATCCTTGAACCCGTTCAAATCAAAACTATCTCCTATCCATCTGTATCCCTAACACCGCCCTCTTCCCCCTCATTCATTACCCTTTTTAAATTCGAATGTAGAAGATGAGAATGAAATCAGAAAAATTGGGTATATATTTGCAACAATGGTAGGTCGGTGGAAAATGAGATATTTCATTATTAAACCTAAATTAAGTTATATTTAAAAATAGAATTAGCAAAAATAATACAAAAAACGAGAACTTTTAAATTGTTAATTTGATTATGTTTGATGGTAGTAGGTTATATTGGGTGGTAATGGAATGGATTGTATTGGGTCTTATTTGGTCATCTTTATGATGGTTGTAATGAGTAATAATGCATTGTATAGGGTAGTAATAAGTCGTATTTTTGTCATCTTGGTTTGTAATGAATCATATTGGATGATAGTTGGTTATATAGGTGATACTCGCTAACCATCATTGAATTGCCATTTTATTCATTCGCTCTTGATTTTGTTACATTTATGACGATCGAGATTTATCTTTATTTTTTGAAGGCGAAAAAACCCTGTTGTGATTGGATTTCTCGTTATCATGGACCAGTACTTGTTTTTTGCTCCCTCCATCAACACATGAAATAACACTGATTCAATAACCCATGTGTGGCATATATTAGTAAGGTATGAGGTACATAAACCGGTCTCCAGTATTACACAACAATGCAAATTAAACACATAAATAATCAATTAATCTTCAAGGAATGGTGATGATTTGTAGTAAAGCAAACAAATCACATGTTCTTACAAAAAGAATTCTCTAAGGATGGAAGTCCTCTGAAAACTCGAGAATGGTTGGCAATGTGGGCTTAGGCAGGTCATGTATTTCTGGCACCTTTGGTACTTCTGGTTTGGGCAATGTTGGCAGCTCAGGGACCCGGGGCTTTGGAATCTATGGTTTTGGGATCTCAGGGACTGTAGGCTTTGGAATCTCATGAAATGTGGGTTTGGGAATCTCAGGAAGTGTGGATTTTGGAATCTCAGGATGTGTGGGTTTGGCAATTTCAGGAAATGCGGGCTTCGGAATCTCAGGGACCATGGGCTTCAGAATCTCAGGAACTGCGGGTTTAGGGATCTTAGGGACTATGTGCTTTAGAATCTTCGAAATTGTTGGTTTTGGGATTTCAGGGACAGTGGGCTTTGGAATCTCAGGAACTGTGGGCTTTGGAATATCAGGAAGTGTGGGCTTTGGAAGCTCAGGAAGTTTAGGCTTTGGAACCTCAGGCATCGCCGAAAGATTACGTGCCTCAACACATATTATCCGATCATCGATTGATGCCAAAGTGATTGAAACTAGTATGAGAAGAAAGGAAGTGAGGTGGGAATGAACCATTGCTATTGCAGGTTGTAGAGGATTGAAGATGAAGAAGCTAAGAAAGCGTTTTAAAGAGGACCGAAAAAGTTAAGAAAAAGTTTTTGAGAATGTATACGTCTTGATACAAATTTATATAGAAAATGTAAGACATGGAGAAGAGAGATACATTGATAAGTAGGTGATAATCATACATAAATTAGCTTTTTTAGTTCAGCTTCTTATCTATAAAGAGGACTTAATTGCATACGGCTGATTTTAATCTGCTTCAATATTTTGCTGATTGATTAAATATTCATGTTTTATCAATTAATCGTTTTCTATGATTTCTTTCTATCTCGTACATTACATTTTAATGATGTCTATCATCATATAAAATAATTCTTTTACGGTTTACGAAAGCATGTTAAAAAAAATATCTGGACTAACAACTTAACACCTACTTATTGCACCAAAATTAGCTGAAAAAGGTTGAATATTAGGCCATCCCGCAATTGCCAATTCAGACACTCTAGTTTCGAAAATCGTTCAACATCTCAACCATTTCTGGTACAATTACGTATGTATCCTTACAATAAAATGGCATGCATGTTTAGCTTATTAAGAACTAACCGTTTCTGTAAACCCACACAATCAAAACTTGTAAAGCAACCCAAGGATGGCAGTGATTCGTTCGCTGAAATGAAACAAATATTCCAGAGTTTTGGAAGATGTTGGTGATTTCAGCGTCATCAAACATACATTTTGGTGTAATTGTGATTTATTTGAGATCGATTAAGGTGATAAGGCAAATATACGTAAGTTAGTTAGGAGGTGCGGACTGCACACTTACAAATGTTGCCCCTATCATCTTGGATAGTCATAAAACGGGGGTCAACAGGACTGCGCCCCTAGAATTTCCTACGTTTTGTGTGTTTTTCAACCATTGGTAAGCCATCGCTGAAGGTATTATTCTGCCTATCGCTGAAGAGCCTCAACTGTTGTTGAAAAGCCATCGTTGAAGATGTATTTTCCAGTACTTAAGATTCGATTGTAACTATCTTTTGATCTTATCCATTAACAGTTATAACCTTTTAACCGCTAAGAATCATCGATCTCTCATTTGAATATGTAAAACGAGAATCTAGGTGTGTATATATATATATATATATATATATATATATATATATCTCGTTTTTCACAATCTTTGGATATGAGAGAAAAACCAAGAATGATCCCAATACGAAATTCTTGAACCCAACGCAAACAAGGGTCGAATTATTGCATTCGGATCAAAGTGCTTTTTGACATGATTCTTGAGTTTAATCCGATCTATAAATCATTCCCTATACACAGTCCCTAACAAAAGATACAAATATTTAGGGGATCGTTTACCCAACTTTGACCTTATAAACAAAGATTCCTGAGTAAAAGAATTTATTTAATTCCCATGAATCCCTAGAGCCTAAATCCCGCTCAAATATATATATATATATATATAGGGGAGCGATCAAATGCAAACCACTCAATTTGTACAAACCGTGCAAACCGCATTCAACCAATCATAATTTTTCATTTTGTTCATTTTTTTGTAATTATGAGAGGTTG
>NC_037544.1:6423307-6453367 GCF_001531365.2 Cynara cardunculus var. scolymus
GGTTATGAAATTGTTTCATATACTACTTAATGAAATTTTAATGAAACTGTTTCATGTATTTCTCTAAAATTAAAATAATGAATATGATAATATCCATGATTAACATCCTCTACAATAAAAATGATTAATCAACCTCTTATAATTACAAAAAAATGAACAAAATGAAAAATTATGTTTGGTGAAATGAGGTTTTTACAAATTGAGTTGTTTTTATTTGACCGCCTCATATATATATATATATATAGGAGTTGTTTATCCAACTTTTATCTGGTACGTGTTTACCGGTAAGATTCAACACTTTCACTTAACTTACCAAATAAGATTTTAATCTATTAAAACGACATCAAATGCAATATTTTTATCCGATAAACGTTTACCAGTAAGAGTCGTCACTCTCACTTACTGGGCAAGACTCTCAGTCCTTGTCATTGATTTTACCGGTAAAATTCCCGGTTCTCGTCATTTTCATACAATAAGGTAAAGTGACCCAACAAACACTTACCATGTAAGCGTTTAGAAAATGGCTCCTTATTTAGGTTTGAATAGTGGTATATTGTAATGTGTTTAAATTTGAAAGATGGAGTCATTAATTTTTATAATCATATGTTGATCCAAACTAACCCTTTAAACCCGATGAATGTTATCCCTCTTCGGTTACAAACGATAATTAATGACATCATATAGTATAATAATCTTTTTTTTGATTAACCTGGATATCCAACCCGCTATGCGAGCCGACTAATCCCAGGGTAACCACCTGCTTTGCACATAGCCCGAAGTCACCGCATTTGAACCTTCGTGGCCACAAGGGGATTTTTATTCCTCCTTGGATTTGAACCTGAGACCTCCTGATACTTTTGACCTTTGGAACTAAACTCAAACCAATCATGCACTATCCTTGTGGTTTATAATAATCTTTATATATATATATATATATATATATATTAAAAAAGAAACCACCATGTATAACATGACAGCTTCTAAAAGTTAAAAGCTTGTTTATCTTTTTCTCTATTTTTTATTTTTATAAAAAACTAATTAAGTAAAAGATTATTATGCCCATACAGGCAAATTGTATGCTTCAAGGAGATTGGATATTTTAATCCATTTTCCTCTAAAGGACTTGTTCAAAAACGATGGTTGTTGCTTTCTGCGATGGAGTGCTACCATTAAAGAAAAGATAATATGATAGTTAATTAACAGGTCGGTCTTACTGTTATCTATGCTTTGCCAACTTCCTTCCAGGTACTTATCCATCATCATATTATAATGTCAATGTTTGACACATGTGTCTGCAAACTATTCGACGAAATTCCTCAGCCAATAATTCCCCTGAACATTGATAACGCTTTTGTCGATATGTTTGGAAAGATTTGGCCAAGCAATTCTTGCACAAAATATTGACTTTTAGATCTTTTAGTAGACGTATTCATATTGATTTACCCTCTATGATTTGGGAAAGAAATATTTACCCATTTCGTTTTTGAGAAGAAGAATTTAGGCTCGACTCCTACAGATAGTTGACCTGACTATTAAGTTATATTAATTGCAGAATTGTTCATCTGCAGTCATCAATAATATCCAGCATAATGGATTTTGGTAAAGGGTGTTTCTTGATGTGTGTGCTGATGTTCTTGCATAGTTTACCATGTGAATCCACTGTTAGTTTTCCAGATACTGGTTACAGGTCGATCAGCAACCTTAATCATGATTGCTGTTGCTCTGCTAACAATCTTGGACGGATTACATCTCCACTAGATACCTCTGTTTCTTGGACTTCGAAGCTATTGAAACTAATATCATTTTTTGGACATGGGCAAGCAGCTGTCACTTGGGTGATGCTTCTCATCACTCTGCTCAATATCATGGTTTATAAGTTAAGGCAATTTCATGAAATAAGCCTAGGGAAAGATAAGAAGCCAGTCTCTTTGTCACTAGAACATCAATGCCGCCAGTTTCTGCTTGCTGAGATGCGATTGGCAACAAACAATTTTGATCAAGCATTGATCATAGGGAAAGGAGGATTTGGTAAGGTATATAGAGGCGTCATTGACCATGGTGCAACAAGGGTTGCAATAAAACGATTGGACTCTAGATCCACGCAAGGAGCCTCTGAATTCTGGACAGAGATCAAGATGCTTTCCAAGTTTCGACATAGCCACCTTGTTTCTCTTATTGGATACTGTGATGAGTTTGATGAGATGATGGTTGTATACGAGTATGTCTCTGGTGGAAACCTTGGGGAACGGCTGCATAAGGTTGATCGATCAACCAACAAGTCACCTGTGTCTTGGGTGGAGCGCCTCAAGATATGTGTCGGGGCAGCACGTGCATTAGACTATCTTCACACTGGCACAGGAGTCCAGCAGCGCATCATTCATAGGGATGTTAAAAGCTCAAATATACTCCTCGATGAGCATATGGCAGCTAAGGTATCTGATCTAGGGGTGTCCAAAATTGGTCCAGCAGATCAGCTGTGTACCCATGTGAGTACAGAAGTCAAAGGTTCATTCGGGTATTTTGATCCTAACTATTTCATGACTCGCAGATTAACAAGGAAATCTGATGTATACTCATTTGGGGTTGTATTATTGGAAGTGTTGTGTGGGAGGCCTGCTGTTGATCCAAGTCTTGGAGACAATGACCTTGGTCTAGTTGGTTGGGCCCAACGTTGTATTAGAGAAGGTATGTTGAACCATGTTATTGATCCAAACCTGATGGGACTGACCACTAAATGTTTGAGGGTGAAGAGCCAAATCATGCCTGATTGCTTAAAAGCATTTGTAGAAATCGCTGACAAATGCTTACAGACTCATCCCAAAAATCGTCCAACTATGGCTGAGGTAGTAGTTGGACTTGAGGCTGCATTGGCACTGCAACAAATAGAAATTTGTAGTCCTTATGGCAATCAAGGACAAACAAATTCCTACATGAAGTCTGGGAAGATAACATTCTCAAGAATGCTGCGACATATGATGCCAGTCAAAACTCATGTTAAACCTGGTAACCTCAAGTTTTTCATCCTTTTCTTGTCATATGAATCAACAAGCATGCACCAAGAATTTTATTATGAATAGTGTTTTGCCTCTATGACATGAAACACCCATATGTTATTGGGTATGTGTGTTTGTGGCTTGTGTTTTAACGAGCACTATTCATTTTCAAATGGTATTTTACAATATTTGAGCAAAAGGTTGATTACCGGCAATTTTTACACTATATATTAGGACTTGCATACATTTTTTTCTTTGATCTTATTTTCAGGCCTGGGTGATGTAGAGCCACCGGAAAAGAAGAAAAGACGACATAATCTTTTTCTTCCCAGTATATTGTCTAACAAACAAGTGTTCACGAGCAAAAGTAGAGATACCTTCCAAGAATTTAATTTCAAATGGGAAGTTGCAGATTCTGCTTTGAGAATATTCACTTTAGCTGGACTTAAAATTGCGACTAGGAACTTTAATCACGCTCTGGTGGTGGGTGAGGGAGCCTTCGGAAAAGTTTTCAAAGGTTGGGTTGATGAAGAATCTTACGTTTCTTCAGAGGCTGGTTCTGGGATGCCTATTGCTGTTAAAAAGCTCAATACAGATGGTTATCAAGGATTGGAAGAATGGCAGGTAACCTATTACCTATGTGCTCCATTTTCGGACAGGATTTGTAATAAGAGTAGTTTCTTCGGATTGTTCTTCAAACAATACTTTGCATATCTGTCATTGCATCACCAATTGTACTTGTTAAGTTCTGCGTGCGATCCACCTGGATATAATTATAAAATGGTTTCATGGATGCAGGCAGAGGTGCACTTTTTAGGCAGGTTGAGTCATCCAAATCTGGTAAGGTTATTGGGGTACTGCTCAGAAGATAAGGAGCTACTTCTCGTCTATGAGTTTATGGAGAAGGGGAGCCTAGAAAATTACATATTTAAAAGTAAGGATACTTGGCACTGTTGATCAAAACTGTATAAATTGGACACACTTGAAAAGTTCACAAATGCAGGAGGATTGGGACCTCCACTTTCATGGTCATTGCAGCTCAAAATCTTGATAGGAGTAGCTCGAGGCATTGCCTTTCTGCACACAACAGAGAACCAAATCATATTCCGAGATTTGAAGAGTTCTAACATATTGCTCGATCAGGTGAAACATGCTGCTGACTTTACATATTTATGGTTTCTTATGATTGTCACTTGAACAAGATTGGTCCTTGCACATCCCTGTTCTGTTTTATTTTGCAGGATTTCAATGCAAAAATCGCTGATTTTGGGTTGGCAAAACATGGTCCTGTAAATGGTGATACACATCTTTCTACAATGGTAATGGGCACATATGGCTATGCAGCTCCAGAGTACGTGGCAACAGGTCAGTTACTTTGTGAATACACTAGTCTCCTCTTATTACCCGTCTACATGGTCAAGTGATGTTGAAGTGTGATCTCTTATTAAGAATTTCGGGTTTGAGAGTTGTCCCACATAAGTGGACAAGCATGTGCAATTGTTCTTATTTATTTGAACATGTTCTGGAGGGAAATTTGAGAAGATTTATATATATATATATATATATATATATATAAATCTTGACTTTGATAAACTTTCTGTTTAGTGGAAAATGTTGGACATGATCGTGTTTCCTGCAAGGGCACAATCTATTGCAACTGTTTGCCGGTAACAGTTTAGGGCGATTGGCTTGGTGGGAAATACAGTTTTGGCAGATAATTTGGCGCCAAAATAGGTTGGACGCACACACACACACATATATGTCTTGATATTTGGTTACAAAGACATTCACTTTGCTTCATATTCTCTTAAAAACTCAAGAATTTCAAGATTTCTTGCAAAGTTTTGTCGTTGTTGCATAAACTCTAACCTGATGTTATTCCTAGGAATAATTTAGTCCAAAACCATCACCGATCATAGTGAGGACTAATAATTCATTAAGGATAGTGTTTTCACGTCCTCAAATTATTGTTTTGATCCTATATTTCAAATTATTTACCCTATTAGTTTTAAGTTTGACAAATAAAACCATGCACCTCATCCTCAATCCAATCCAAAGAAGCAGGAAACAAATAGGTGCTGAAATAGTAAAGGTAATTGAAAATATCAAAAGTGCAAAGAAGAGTGACAGACAACTTGTTAAACAAACTTGGAACTTCGGTTTGTTGTTAAAACTTATTCAACGAACCATAAGAAGGCTTGGATGGCTTTTATGTACAATGTTACCTTCTATCCATCTGCATATTTGCCTGCCTTATATAGTAGAAAACATAAGAGAAACATGAATCCAACCAAGCTAACAGAATACCAGTAACACTCCCAGGGCCGGTCCTAAGATTTTTTATGCCCCGTGCGAAAATAATAAAAAATTCCCCTAAGCCTATTTTCTTAAGCCTATGAAACAACGAAACATACGAATTTTTAAAGAGTTTGGAACCCAGTCAAACTAGGTGTCTCATCTCCATATTGATTTTTATTAATCATAAAAAAAATACAAGGGGGGTGGGGAACATAAAAAGTAAAACCCCGAATACAAAATATAGAATGATAAAAGGATAAATCCCGGATTAAGATTGTGTTTTCTTCTTTTCCAGTTTTCCCTTTTCCAAATTGAAATTAGCAAAATAGAAACTGTATTTCAATATATGAAACTTAAAAGACAAAGAAAACTATAATTAGTTTTTAACTAAAATAATAAATTACATCCAAGTTACTATCATAGTAAGCAAAAAGTAAAACTCAAAAAGTTACAGATCTAATGGCTAAAGTCTAAGAGCCTATTTGTTAGCAGCTTAATAAGCTTAATGGGACTAACAACTTATTTGCTAAACTATGCATGATTGTTTCGTAGTGACTTAATGATATCGAAAGTAACTTATCCAGTAAGCTTCTAGGGGAAGCTTTATATAGAAAACCAAGTTTTCTTTTCTAAACATGTCCCTCCCAACTAAAAAACGCTCCTTACATCTATGAAAAAACTCTCTCAAACAAGAAATTTTCCAACATATACAAACAGATTAATCCATACAGACAACTTTATCAATATAGAACTTAATAAAAAACCAATCAAACGACCCCTAAATCTAATGCGCACGGTAATGTCAAACCTCAAAGTAAACAAAAGTCAAAAGAACAATGATAAATTGTAAAATTCATAACCTATGTTATTGTGAATTGCAAAGAACAAGTGCCTAATAATTAACACAATATCACAATATGTTGTTAATGTTGTGCAACGTGCTTTAGCTATTTTGATACAGTGATGTGCTTGTGTGCATTGCAAATTCCAATTCTTAGATATTTCAACATGCAAGAAGAAGACTCATTACCAAAATGACAAAAGCCCTTTAACCTTAGCCTAGTAGGTCAGTAACCCACACGACCACACATGACACACCTATATGATAATCATTTAGATCGATATTTAGATTTTTTTTGGAAAAGATTTAAAGATTCATAAAATCATAAATGACTCACACAGCAACTCGGTAAGTTCAATCAACAGCAAAAATCAGTCATTCGAGATTTTCATCTTTGATTTCTTGAATCTAATTTCATGACCGTTAATTGGCCGGAAAAGGAACTCAATGCCTTGAAAATCAAAATAGTTGAACTTTGAAGAACAATAGAAATTAGATTGAGTTGTTGGAATGATGGGGTTAACCGATTCACGATGTGCATTCAGTATACATCACTACTAGGCCTTGGGCCGGTTTTTATAGTTAAAACTGAATTGTCCAATTCCCCAATTATTAAACTCAAAACTAGTAATAGATGAAAACTTGATGCCCCTTTAGGATTTGATGCCCTGTGCGGCCGCACGGGTTGCACGTGGCCAGCGCCAGCGCTGAACGCTCTTCCAGTTGGTGAACATATATTGAATATATGCAACGTACGGTGCTTACTGAGAAAAAACTGGTCCCATATAAGGTAGCCAAACAATTATCAGAGTCTTAATTTAGAACCAATAAAACATGTAAAAGCAGCCTCTAATATCCTAATTTTAGTAGCAAGCGAAAGGACAGACTAAGTGAACCTCAAAACCAAGTTCATCCTGTAAAATTTAACCATCAAATAAAACTAAAATGCTGTTTTAGTGAATCTTGAAAGTGTTCTTGTCAAATTGTTCAAGGATAATCGACATTTTCACTTGTAACATGTGGCTTTTACAGGTCATTTGAATGGTAAGAATGACATATATGCATTTGGAGTGGTGTTACTGGAAATTCTTACAGGCCTAAGGGTTATTGACCATACACGCCTCCAAAAGGAGCAGAATCTGGTGGAATGGGCAAGGCCAATGCTACTCAGCAAAAGAAAGCTCAAGACTATAATAGACCCGAACCTTGGTCATGACTACCTGCCAGAAGCTACCTTCCAGTGTGCTGCACTTATTCTAAAATGTACTCAACCCGAACCTGAAGAAAGGCCATCCATTGAACAAGTCTTGCGGAGCTTGGAACACATTAGCGGTATCAAAAGGAAAGCCTAGGAATTATATTACCGACAATTGCTTACTAGATTAGATGTAATCATGTAAAGTTTGATTGCTTGTATTTGACAGTCTTCACAGAAGGAAACGGCCGCTCTATCTTGTGGGGGTAAAGGACAAGTCTGCATATATCTCACCCCACCCCGTCTCTGCTTCTGAGTGGGATATACCAGATTCGTTTGGTTTGGTTTGCTTATATTGATTCAGCTATGTATAAAAGTTAATAACTCTTTGTATTATGGTAAGAAGCCCATCTGACATTTGATTAGGAGGCAGTTGAATTAGCTTGTTCACAAGTATTTTTGGTGGGTGGTGTTCAAGCATGATGAACAAGCATGAGAGTAAAAAGAGCATGTTAAATGTGTCTTGCATACATATGGATGGTGGGTGAGACCCATCCAAATGTACTTGCAGGCCCAGGCCTATGCCCATGATGATCACTCCTTGACTCGACTCATTATAGCCGACTCTAGGTAAGATTTTGCACATTAAACCGAACTTGAGACCAATTCTAAATGGACGAGCGTGATAGGCCTGATTAGGACCATCAATCCTGGATCAGTCCTGATGCAATTAGGTCTAAGATTAGTTTAGGATGAGTTGGGACCTACCTCTAGTTTAAGGCCGAGCTCCAAGCCATTTAGGATGGAGTCCAACTCTGATTTAGTATTGGTCTAGAACATGTCCACACGAACCGGTTATTTTTCAAATTAAGGAATTGGTGCAATGTCATTTTAAGGATTGTTCACGTTATAAGCCCTAATGGTCATTTTGTTACTTTTTTTTTTTTTTAATGTTTTTATCATTTTATTTTTTATAATTGTCATAAAAGGCTCGTTTTAGAAGTGAAATGAGAAGAAAAAATTGTCTTCGGCACAAATACGAAAGTGTATGGCCATATTTTCTTCACACAACAATTGGATTCTCTTGATCTCTAGACTATAAGAATACTACTATAAAACGGTCATTAATTCATCGTATTTTACCTGGAAATAAGACATTTCTCACAAAAACCGGTTAAACAAACATATGGCATGTTGAGGGCAACTAATCTTACACGATTGTAAATATTTAATTAGGTAGGTTGTTCGACGGTTATCATCTTACTCAGTTGCTATTCAGCAACCAACAAGTAAAATTTGCTAGGGTTATTCATTTATTTGGTGCTTAAGATCTGTTGGTGATTTTAGTGTCATCAAACATTTTGTAATTGTGATTTACTTGAGATCGATTAAGGCAATGAGGCATACATATGTGAGTTAAGAGGTGTGGAGTGCACAGTTACAAATGTTGTCTCTATCACCTTAGATAGTCATAAAGCAGGGTCCTAGGGGCAACGCCCCTGGCAGGGTTCTAAGGGGTTGAGCCCCTTGGCGGTAACTTTGAAACAGAGATAACTCTGGTTGTGTCAGCTATCGTTGAAGTTATCGTTGAATCTGGTAGTGTCAGCTATCGCTGAATCCCAATATGAAATTCGTGAACCCAAGGCTAATAGGGTCGAATTGTTGTATTTGAAAAGTGATTTCCTACACGATTGTTGAGTTTATCCGATCCTTTCATCCTTTCCTATACACAGTTCCAAACAAGATCTTACTTGGTTGTTATTATCAATCACATAAGATTTTCTACGGTTGTTTTAGGGCATGATATGGTTTTTTCAAACCAACCTTCGCTATGGTTTTTCATGTGTTATTGATATTACTCGGTTGGGTTCTAGCAACCATGTAAGATTTCTGAACTGTATAAACTTTGACTTATGTTGTACCATTTCCCCGAGTTAATTAACTCTGTTTCCCATTCTTCAACAACATTTTCCTATTTGTGCCACAATGACTAAAACTTAAATAAATTTATGCATGTGAAGGTAATTAAAAGTATGTGAAAGTCTGTTGAAGTGACTAAAAGTGGCGACTAAGTTGGATGAAGTTAAATCAATGTGATGACAGTACGGTTTTTGTGAGACACCAAATAGAGGTAGATGAAAAGGTCCATCTTATTTTGAGACGTCAGATAAAAACCCAACATACCTGAAGGCTCAAAAGTGTTCTCAACAAAAAAAATTCTCACGTGATCCCAACTATATAGGGTTGGATCCCATTAGACCTCTCAATTTTTGTGAGACCCGTAAGACCACCCTAAAGGTTTCGTATGTGCTTAATTGAATATGAAGGTTCAATTTTTTCTTCATGTGAATGTTCGATTCTTTTTATATAAGGGTTCATTCTATGAAGGTTCAGTGTTTTGTTGTGGAGGTTCAGTGTTTTATTGTGAAGGTTCAATGTGTTTGTTGTGAAGGTTCAGTGTGTTTTGTTGTAAAGGTCCATAATTTTGATGCAAAAGTTTGACGACATCAACTCATCCAATGGACCAAATATTCAAATGTGGTCTCATGAGAACTGAGTGGTCTCACATGATTTCAAGTTATATTAGGGAATAATTAAATGATAACAACACAAATGTTGAGAACCGTGAGAACCATTATTCATGTATTTGAATGTGTAATGTCCTATCACAATGTGAAAAAAAAAATACAAAACATAGACACTAGAAATAATCACATTGTAAAGCACTACCTTATCTTTCACATGCATTGTTTTAAGATGTGAAACAACAAGTTTCACGGTTTTCAACCTTTTTGTGGTTCCTAGACATTAAGTAAGTGGCTTGATGAGGATAACTAAGCTGACACGTCGGGGTTGGTTGGTCGAGATGTTGCTAGGCTGAGTGTTTGCTCACTTCAGAGTCTTCGCCTTTAGACGACTGGAAGAGCAGAATGAGGGGGAGCGGCTTGATCGACAATATATAGGGGTCGGTTCAAATAAAAAGTCCAAATATCGTAAGAAACTAAAAATAGAATGTTAATAGAAGGTTTATATGTGAATCATTGAAAAAATTTATTTCAAGATGCATACGTGAACGATTGCTACAGATTATTCATATGGGTTCACATATGCTTCTTTAAGTGTGTTTTTTCAATAACTCAAATATGAACCTTCCATTATTATCTTCTCATGGTACTTGACCTTCTTATTTGAACCTCCCACTATATAGATTTGGGATCATATGAGAGCAACCCCTTCTTGTAAGAAAGTGAGAACACTTTTGAGCCGTTAAATGAATTGATTTTTTGATCTAACGGCTAAAAAATGTAGAACTTTAACTACCTTCAATTGATACCTTACAAAAAAAACATGGATCTTCGTCTACCTTCATCTCCACTTTTATCTTCACTTCTAGTCACTCATGAACTTTTATCTATCTTTAATCACGTTCACATGCATGAACTTGTTAAAGTTTAAGTCATGGTGGTAGAAATAAGTAAATGTATGAAGATTTGCAAAGTGCAAGTTGATACACGTCGATGAAGGTTTTGTTCCCTCGATCTCACTAAAAATTTCATTTTCACGAGAACCCAACCCCAACCCCGACCCATATACATATAATGTTCATATGGTCTTCAACCCATTAGGAGTACCTTCACGAATGAATGTAGGACAAATATTTGAATCTTCACCCGGGTTAGCGAGAGGGGGCGGGGTTGCTAGGCATACATTATCAAATAGCGTTTTTTATGAGAGATATGAACAAGAAGCTTCGAGAAAACTGATGAGAAACAAACAGGATTGCTATTTGCACCCCCTTGTGATAACTGGGTTATTCGGTTATAAAGCTCGTGGTTGTTTTTGAAAAAAATGTTGGTAAGTTGAGAAGTTAAAGTTGTTTATGTGCTTAAAAAACTTTTAAAACACTCAATGCCTCTTACTTTTAAAGCTTATTATGGTGTTGGGTTATCTCACGGGGATTGTGAAACAGAAAAAAAAAGTTGGTGAGAAAAGCTCCTGTGTGTTTTTGAACCGAGAGAGAACAAAACCGAAGAAAAAGGAAGAATAAGTCTGTGATTAAAACTTGTTAACGGATTGCTGTTATACATCTTCATATCTTCATCCACGTGTTCATAATGTAAGTTTAATTTTATCAACGTTCCTTATTTGGAAACTGGGTATAGAATCATATGGTTCTTTATATGAAATGTTGTTATAAAACTGTTTTGATGCCATAATTGGCAAAATTGTGGGATTTTGATATATTTATATCATGTGTAGGAACAAGGGTGACATACCAAGCAGAGGTGTATTTTGGTTATAAGGGTGGTATATCAAGGAGATGTGTATAGTAGGATAAAAGTAGCATATCAAGAAGAGGTGTATACCAGGATAAAAGTGACATATCAAGGAGAGGTGTATCCAGGATAAGGGTGACATAGTCAATGAGTTATAAAATTTGGGTTTTGGTCAAGTGTTCAATCTTATCGTATCTTTATGATGAATAACCTTGAATTATCATATATGTGAGATGCGATAACTTAGAGTTATCGTGCCTGTATGATGTGATGAAGTGTAGTTATCGCATCGATGTGATGCGATGGGTGAGTTTATCACACATTTGTAATGCGACAAAATGGACTTATCTCACCTGTGTGATGCGATGAGTTGATATTCTCGCACCAGCGTGTTGCAAGGAGATGGAGTTGTCTCATCATGTAATGCGAGAAATTTTACAATTTTCTATATGATGCGACGAGTTTTACTTATAATGTGTTTATCAAGCTATTGGGTATTTGGATGTGATAAATGAGATTCATTATATCAAAATGATGAATACTATACAAATATGATTTCATAAATGGATTTGGTGATTATTTACCCTGTGATTGCATCAAAGGGAATTTCTCATTAGATCTCAAAGTCTAACCCTAATTTTGTGTTTTAAAAATGTGCATCACAGGTCGGACAAAATCCGAGGTCAAGGGGAAAGGGAAATTGTGAAATGCTATTATTATGCTTGCATGGGAATTGGGATTATTGGGATAACATCTTTTTTTTTGTAGCTGAATATTTGTTATGTATTCATGCATTGTGTAGAGATTTTGGGGAAGAAGTTATTAGCTATTTTATAATATAGATTTTGTATATCTGAGACCGAATGTGTAAATTATATTTCTTGATATATGAAAATATATGTTTATATGCAAATATGATATTCAAGTGTTACACCCTTTTATGTTAAAATCGGGTCAATTCATGTATTGAGAAGGTAAAAAGTGAGTTTTGATGTTGATATATGTGAGGAGGAAAATACTAGGTAAGCATGCATTTAGCAATGTATAGGAGTGCAATATATATTAGGATTCTCATGTGAATCTATGATAGGTTCCATATATTCACATATGAACCATATACATCTAATTATCATTGTTGGATAATGATTTGTCGGGATTTTTTATGTTCAATTACATTTCAAAGAATCAATGAAGAACATCGATGTTCGTGTTCACATATTAGATTTAGGCAAATGATATTTAATTCGATTTTATATATTGTAAAATTGCCAGTGATTTCAAAGAGAAATTTGGATAAAAATCCATGATTATAAATATCCAAAAGATTTTATATAAAAAAATAAAAGATAAATTAGAATATTTTATTTTTTTCTATAGTTATCTTAATTAGTGAAAAATAATAATATTGGAAATCAAAATTTTAAACTAGTGGTTGAAAAGGATCATCTCATCCTCAATATTTTTTGTGTTGGATGAGACTAATGTTCATATGTGAATCTTAATCGTAATTTATGCAAGAATCTATTTGTAACTTATAGCCAATATTATAAACCAGTTTAAATTTATATATGAATCTTAAAAAATATGTACATCATTATGGATCTTTAATTAAAGATAATGAAATTCTCGCTTTTGTTGATCTTTTTTAAACAAAAATATTTATTATATTTTATATAAATTAATTTAAAAGAAAATGGGTGATCTAATTTTTATTTAAAAAAGTGGGTAATTGTTTGAAAATTGAGTAGATTGATGATTTGGTGGCTTGAACTAGTGTATATTGGTTTACATGTGAATCCTAAACCAGTTAAGAATTTTGTTTATAAGTTTTATATTGATTCACGTACATGGTATGATCGTGAATCTCTATTAGGGTTCAAATGTGAATTATGTTAGATTCACATATGAACCAATATACCCTTAATTATCACCGTCTTATAGTGGTTTGTTGGGATTTTTTTTTTGCTTTTGATTACATTTCAAATGACCAATGAAAAATATGGATTTTCGTGTTCAAATATTAGATTTTGGCAAATGAGATTTAATTCGATTTATAGATTGTAAAATCACGAATAATTTCAAAGAGGAAAAAGGGGTTGCTAAACATACCCCGTCCTACTCATTCATACCCCTCCTCCTCATCTTAACTAATTAATAAATTTTCAAAATTATCAAAACATTTTACGGATTGTTATATTTGATTTTCGATCCACTAAATCTTTCAAAAGGGTGTTGTTGCATTGGAGATCTCCCAAAGCAACTATACGGATAGACCCCGTATCAATATTGATTAAACGTGTTCAAAGAATATTTAGATTGTAATAGTATTCGTGAATATATTGATTTAAATTAATGATAGATAATATGTTATTTTATCTGTAATAACGTCTTTTATTTACATAAAATAATGAATAATCACATAATAATCATATGTTATTTTTATTTGTTTTAACCTTAAAAATATAATTAAACTAATACAATTTTAATGAAATAATAATCATAAAGGTAATATTTAATTTTTTTTAAACTTAAAGACATAATTAAGTTTGTAGTATTAAAAATACGTTTTTAATATTATAGATTACTAATCAATTAATAAGGTTAGGGTATAAGATATAAAATATAAAAGCAAATGATGTAATAGAGAAATACGAAAAAGGTTAAAAATAATAATTTTAATAAAATTATAAGGACTAAAAATAGATTATGTAAAGGGTTAAAAATGAAAATATAAATGCATTGTATTTAGTTCTAATTTTTTTTAAGTGTAGGGGGTTTGAAAATTTTAGTAGGTTTTAATCGGAGCGGGTATGAATAGAATTGCCTTATTTTTATCTGTCCAATTTCATTTAGTTTCACTTGCAATTTCCAGGTTGGTTTTAATATTCAACAACGCATTTAATTTCATTCACAAACTTTTACCCCTAATTTCTTATATCGAATCTATCGCGGATGATAGAATCGATTGGTGTGGTTTTTATCCCTATTTTGGCTTACATCTAATATAAGACTTTATTATAGACTAGAAGGGTACTTGCATAATGCAGCAGACGATATACATCTCGATTTTAATGTTTCGTTTTATTTTGTTCCCTGCCGATGTTATAATACGGTTATACGTGGTTTTGAGAAACAAAATAATGTTTTTATTTTTGATTAAAATATAAATTTGAATATATCTTAATTTTTTTATCGATATTAGTATCAAATTAACAATTTAAAAGTTCTTGTTTTGTTGTGTAATTTTTTTAATTCAAATTTTTATTATAATTTAATTTATGTTTAATAACGAATCAATTTATTTTTGATTTAATAATATAATTACTTATAAAGATAATAATTAAGTATTTTGTTAGATCACAGTGATTACCCTATTATATTTTAGATTTTTTATATTTAAAATGAAATGTTTATCCAATATTTGATTATGTTTATCTGCAGTTAGTTACACAAATTCAAGCATGAAACTTTAATAAGTTGTATTTATGCATTATTTACTTGTAATCTTGAATTTTAAGTAATATGCATCAATAAGCAATACTTTAGGTATAAAAAGTAGTTTTTGTTAAATATTTTATAATATAGTATAAATAAAGTTCGATCTTTAGTAATAAAGTTCTAATCTTTTTAATAAAGTCATTATCTATATTAAATACATATTTTTTTAAAACCTAATTGTATTAATCTTATAATCAGAATTTTTCAACAGGGGTAACATTTAATCTAGTTAGGTCAAAACACATGGTAGCAAATTGTTTCTTTAGCTGAATATGAATGCAAAACAACCAATTGGCCACATACTTTTCTAGATTGATTTTTGGCATTTTAAGCAATTAGAAGAACCACCCAACAGTTAAAAGCACTACAAGAAAATCTTAAGTTAGAAATCAAATGAGACATAAAAGTGTCCGGAAAGCTTGAGGAAGGGATACACGCACATACGTATTTGATACTATATACTCTACGATCTTTTCATCACAATATATTATCAAACTCATTTGATCATATTGCAAATTCATCCAGGTGGTCGGTTTCTTTTAGCCAACCATAGCTTGTGCAACCAAGGTCAGGATTTTTTTGAACTATATAATATCCATATGCGGCAAATGTAACAAATAAACTTACACATCCTTTTCATCTTTGGTCAGGGTTTGAGGAGGCCAAAGGCTCATACCGTTTGGTAACCAAGGTCAAAATGTTGATCAGCTAAAAAAGGATTTAAAGCTTGAGCTGCATATTGTCATATTCCATATAGAAGGTACTCAAGGAACATGATGTAACAAGTCTAAGGGTGCGTTTGGTTTGCAAGAATGTTTCTGAGAGATTTGGATTCCTGGAGGGATTTGGATTCCATGAGATTTGGATTGGATTGGATTTAAAATCCATTAATGTGTTTGGTTTGCAGGATTTGGATTTCATGTGAAATCCATTCTTCTGTTTGGTTTGTAGGATTTAGATTTAGATTTTTTTTTTGTAATTATTTTAATCACCAAATCTCTTTCATTTTCTTAAATCTATCTAATTAACCAACAAACCTAAATATTTAACAATCAAACATTTTCATCCATAATACATATTTAATCAACAAACATTTTCATCCAAAATATATATTTAATCAACAAACATTTTCATTCAAAATACATATTTAATCAACAAACATTTTCAAAATACATATATATATTTGATATTAACATTGATATATACATTTAACTACCAACTTGTTCTTTCAAAACCACATATTTACCCACCAAAANTTACCCACATTTAACTACCAACTTGTTCTTTCAAAACCACATATTTACCCACCAAAAATTTTCATCCATTTAAAACCCAATCGACATAACCTTCCCTGTCCGCTTCATGGAAATCCCAAAACTTGTTCACCTTTTTAGGATCGTCTCTTATCAATGAAATTGCTTTATACTTATCCCGTTGGGCCAACGTCTGCATTTTTAATATCTCAGGAGTGATCATCGAACGTTTCTTATCAATTCCGTCTTCTCGTTCTACACCCCTGCTAAGTTTGTTCACCATTTTCTCCAAAGTTTCTCCAAGTTTAGTAACCGCATTACTAAATCCGTCAGCCATGGGATCTACTTGACGTTTTCTCTTCTTACGAGGCGCAGTTGAAGTTTCTTCAGATTGCATATTTGCATTCATACCTTGAACATTGCTAGTTGCAATTACGTCATCGGACTCGTCATTCAGGTTTTGTGTTTGATCTTCTGTACGCGCCTCCTGTTCCGCCTCAACAAAATCTCTTGCTCTATTTCCTGTGGCACGATTTTTTTCGAATACAATACAAAGATCCTCATAAAAAGGATATGGTTTGTTCTTCCATTTTCCCGCCCCTTTATGGACCTATTTCATAATAGAAATTATTAAATATACATATAACTATGATTATATATAATGCAAATATAAATACCAAGTTCATTTGAGCATGTACCTGAAAATACGACTCCCAAACTTGGTCTTCCGCAACGACACAATGCTTCACACTATCGTATCCGAAGCCACTAGTATAAGAACCATTAATCATGTCATGCACAATAGTCCAATCTTTCTTCATTATTTTTAACTTTGATTCGATGTGTGGTTTCCCTAAAATCCCGGAGCCCGGCAAAGATTCTTTTAACGATTGTTCAAGAAATGTTAAATAACCCGATTTAAAGCCATTATCGGCTTTAAATGCTCCCGTATTCACCATAGTAAGTAAAGCTTCAACGAGTTTTGTTTCTTCAATATTCGTCCAAACTCTATAATTTCTATTTTGACTCGTCATACCTACAAACATAATGAATCAAAAGTATAACGACGTTTAATTATCCATGTCCAAACTATTGAATAGCTATTACAAAACAAACATTAGATTTCRACAAACATGGCAAGTATGAGTTAAACAAATATTTGAATCATACAAATTAATTGGTAGCATTCCAAGAATCAAACATAGATTGTGCTAAATTGTCCCTAAATGCCGTCCACTCATTTAAAGTACCAACAACATTTATATTATCTCCATCTTCGACTCCATGGTCTCCGGTTCCCTCATCCACTTCACCGTCATTGTCAAGTAGATTTACTGGCATTTCTTGCATTATAAAATTGTGGAGGAGACAACACGCCATGATGATCCTGACTTTTTGTTTAATAGGATAATACGAGTTATCTCGTAAGATTGCCCACCTTGCCTTCAACATACCGAAAACATCGTTCAATAACATTTCTCGCCGATGAATGCTTCATATTGAATTTTTTTTTGGCGGTGGTTGGTTGGTGTCCATCACGCCAATCATTTAAATGATATCTTTGACCCCTATAAGGAGCTAAGAAACCCTCTCCATTTGTGTATCCGGCATCAACCAAGTAATAACCTAGTAATAAATTAAGTTAATAAATCATCAAAACTTAACTTGTTAGTATATAGTAAACTATTGTAAACTATACCCGGTCTTGGAACTTTTAATCCATGAGGCCTAAGAAGAGCATCTCAAAGCACTCGACCATCAGCAGCCGACCCCTCCCATCCCGGTAAGACATATATAAATTGCATATCTTGTGAGCACACCCCTAGCACGTTTGTCGCAATTTCATTTTTTCTTGTTCTATATCTAGGTTTGTCTTCTTCTGGAACTATACATTTTATGTAGGTTCCATCTAAAGCTCCTAGACAATTCTAGAACCAAGAAAATGAAGATCATTATATTTTCATAATAATTAGACTTACTTAGAAATAAGTAAATTTTAAAGAAGAAGTAGAAATACCTTAAACCATTTCCATCTTTGATCGGTAGAGTTATCGGGAACAGGTTCAGGTTTCTTAAGCAATCGTGGATGTAACCTTATTACGGCATCGCACACTCGAGCAACAACTCTACTAATTGTTTCTCCCGAACGGTGAAAACGACATATCATAACCCGATTCTTAACATTGTGGGCAATAATATGAAGAAACATGGCAACTTGTTCTTCAATATTCATAAACCTAGTTGTTCTTAACCCTCCGTATGTTTCAACCATGGCACACAACTTTTTGAAACACGCTCGAGTCATCCTAATTTGCGAGATGGACATAGTGTCACTCTCATAAATATACCTATGTATTATTGAGGATCGGTCCACATTTGAAGAATAGTATCCAATTTGTTGTTCATCCGTTTGTCTTTTAACCATAGTCATCCAAAGGGAGACAACATTGAATAGAACAACATTGACAACTATCTTAAACCATTCCAATGACTCTCGTCTCCTTTGCCTATGTAAACGTCTTCTTAAACTAAGGCGATCCATTTCCTGTCCAATTTCCCAAATTGTTAAACATATACTCTTGATATATTAAACGGCAATTGTGACTTGTGACTGCAATTTAAAGTAACTATTGAAGAAGGAACAAGAAAGAAAGTAAAGATATATTAACATAAACTTTAACATAAGCCAATATAAATTTAATGGTCTTCCTACTTCAACCATAAAATTCTTCCTATTTTTTAATCTTACGTTACCTATTTTCCCAATGCCATCATCATAAACTATTGAAAATGTTTGATCCATGAAAGGTTGGGATGTAAGTGCTAGTACTGCTGCTGCTCTTGTTGTTAGAAACTGCCAAAAAAACAGTAGCAAACATGATGACAAGGGGAAATAAAATGGTAAGAAATTATTTTTTTTTGGGGGGGGGGGGGGGTTATCATATCTTTTTTTGGGGAGGTTTTGGATGTAGCCGTGTTGGGCCATCAATGGCTCCACCACTCGTTGCAGTGGTGAATAACGAGCTATATGCTACTGATTGTTTTGGAATGGTAGTGAAAAAGTACGACAAAAAGAAGAAAAAATGGGAGACTATAGAAAGATTGCCTGAGAGCGCAGAAAATGTGGATGGCTGGGGTATTGCATTTAGAGGATGTGGGGAGCATATCATCGTTATYGGTGGTCCTAAATGCGGGTTCAGACRTATAGAAATATATTCTTGGGTCCSTAGCGAAGGTCCGCYACAGTGGACCATGATTGGCCGGAAAAGGGCTGATAACTTTGTTTACAATTGTGCTGTGATGGGTTGCTGAACCTTGTCTGGAAGAACTAAGCTGAGAATTCAGGTATTGCTGGAGATTCAACAATGGATCTCAAGTATTTTTATAGTGTTTAGAAGGTTCAAAAATATTATGTACTGGATTCTGGTAGATAGTATTTGCTTCAAAGAGTCTGGTATAAAATTTACAAACCTGAAAGTACTTACATGCCAGCTTCTTAAGCTTGCCTTGGTTTATAATTTGCTGATTTTGGATGACAAATGCATGAGATCTAGCTTATTAATTTAGGTAATGATGTGAAGAACCAATAAATTCAAGATCTATTTTAACCAAGTAGGACATTCTACAAGTGGGAGTTATAATTTATCGCATAATCTAGATAGTTTGAAATCATCATAATTTATCGCATAATCTAGATACGTGATATGTCAATTCCGCTTATAGGCGGTAGCAATGGTGTGATAGTGACGGTTTGGAATTGAGGTTTCATTGGCTAGGGTTTCCAATTTTAGCAACAGCAAGGTCGATGTTTACCAATGAATGGCTCAGCAGCAACAATGGTGGTTGTGACATTCTGGAATCATAAAGATTGTAATGTAATAACGAGAAGATTGGAAAGGGAAGTCTTACCTGCTCAAGCAGGACGAAGAGGCGAAGAGGATGAGCACCGGTTCAAGCGGGATGAAGAGCAGAGAAGAGGAGAGAACCGGCGAGAGCAGTGGGGAGTTGGAGGAGACACCGGCGCGAGCAGTGGGGAGTTGGAGGAGACCGGCGATCGCAATGGGGAAAGCGACGAGAGGTGGGGAGTTGGCGGAGACCGGCGAGAGCATGGGGAAAGTGACGAGAAGGTTAGGGCATGAAGATTAGCGTAGAAGAGGAGATGTCGCCCGGATTTGGATTTCAAAATCCAGCCCATTTACTATGGATTTCAAAATCCCTTGTTTACGGGATTTTAAAAAATACACGGGATTTTAAATCCAGCCCATTTAGCAAACCAAACATGGGAATTGAATGGATTTTAAATCCAAATCCTCCCAAATCCATTCCATTCTGCCAAACCAAACGCATCCTAAGTGCTATCGTCGAAGATACGAAATAGTCCAGAAACCTGTTTTCGCTTCTTCTTTTCTTTTGATGATGACATTTTAACTATACACAATGGATTGCATATTTGGCATTTGCATACCCATATCCCTACAACATGGGTATTTAATTTCTGAAATAGATTTTGTAGGAATATAATGGAGTTTAATTATCAAGGTCTTCTTTGGTTTTGCATTATTCAATTAAGATTGAATTTCGATTTAAGTTTCTACTGTCAGCTCCCCTTACTTTTATATTAATCTGTAAAGCAATTATTTTACTCTCCACTCATTCGGTTTTGTAAGGACAAATTAGCAAATGCAAATTCAAACGATGAAGTATTTCTGTACACATTTCGAGTTGAAGTTTTAATACTTTAAATCTTAAGTAATAACTTATCATTTCCTATGCACTTAATTTATCAAACAACAAGCTTAGGCTTTGATTTTGACGACTCATCATCAAGCAACAAAAACACTTGATTTGTATTATTCTATTAACGACTTCAATTTATGAAATTTCATGTATCTGCCCGATTTAGTTTTATATTTACTGTTGGAGAGAGGGGGGGGGGGGGTTAGATCTAGGAAAATTTATCTTCTACCCCAAAGGTTGTTTTGTAATTAATTAAGCACTTTCAAAGGACTAAAGAATGCATGTGAATTACATGATCAAGTGTTTATGTAAGAATTTTCTGTCTTAAGTATTAAATTAAATTTGAGAAAATGTTTTGATATTTTATTCAACTAGCTTTAGCAAACACTAACTTTTGCTTCAATTGGGACGATCGATCATCAGCAAACTAAACACCAACAAGCCAAATGTTCCATCAAGTTTTTGCTAGACTCAAAAACCTGATGCATTGGTTGAGCATGAACGTATATGGTCTACAACTACTACACTGACCATCCTTGATTTGTCATTTTATTCATTTAAACTAGAAATGTTCAATTCAGATATATGAATATTATTTGATCTTTTCATTTTTATAGTGTAAAACCTTTTAGTCATGGATTTATTTCTTGTTATCATGCACATTAAGTTGCCAAAAGGAGATGAAGTCAAATCAATTCAACAATACTCTATCAATAGAGTATAATGTAATCAAGTTGCATAAATTCAACATATATAAATTGTTCGTCATATGACAGAACAACAAACCACGCATAAATAATCATTCAATCTTCAGGGAACACTCTAAATGATGAATCTCTTGGAAGTAACATTAGTAGTAGTGAATAAATCACAAGCTTTCACAAAAGTAGGTCTCTAAGGATTGGGTAGGGAAGGTTTAGGGAAGTCCTTGGGCAACTCTGGTACTTCTGGTTTGGGCAAGGTGGGCTTAGGAAGGTCATGGATTTCTGGCACCTTTGGTACTTCTGGTTTGGGCAAAGTAGGCAACTCTGGCTTTGGAAACTCAGGAAGTGTGGGCTTCGGAATCTCTGGAACAGTGGGTTTTGGAATCTCTGGAAGTGTGGGCTTGGGGATCTCTGGAACTGTGGGCTTGGGGATCTCTGGAACAGTGGGTTTTGGAATCTCAGGAAGTGTGGGTTTCGGAATCTCAGGAACAGTGGGTTTTGGAATCTCAGGAATTGTGGGCTTCAGAATCTCAGGAAGTGTGGGCTTTGGAATCTTAGGAAGTGTGGGTTTTGGAATCTCTGGAACTGTGGGCTTGGGGATCTCTGGAACTATGGGTTTTGGAATCTMAGGAAGTGTGGGCTTCGGAATCTCAGGAACAGTGGGTTTCGGAATCTCAGGAACAGTGGGTTTTGGAATCTCATGAATTGTGGGCTTTGGAATCTCAGGAACAGTGGGTTTTGGAATCTCTGGAAGTGTGGGCTTGGGGATCTCTGGAACTGTGGGCTTGGGGATCTCTGGAACTGTGGGTTTTGGAATCTCAGGAAGTGTGGGCTTTGGAATATCAGGAACAGTGGGTTTCGGAATCTCAGGAACAGTGGGTTTCGGAATCTCGGGAAGTGTGGGCTTTGGAATCTCAGGAAGTGTGGGTTTTGGAATCTCAGGAATTGTGGGCTTCGGAAGTTCAGGAAGTGTGGGCTTCGGAAGCTCAGGAAGTTCAGGCTTTGGAACCTCAGGTATCTCCAAAAGGTTACGTGCCTCAGCAGTGATCATCCCACCACTTATTGACACTAAAGTGATCAAAACTAGTATGAGTCGTAGGAAGGAAATGAGATAGGAATTAGCCATTGACATTGTGTTGGATTGATGAAGCCGATCAATAACTAAGAAGGTGTTTGAGTTGGATTGGGAATATATGTTTATGGATTTGAATTTATATAGAAGATTGAGTCATGGAGAAGAGGGACCCATTGATCAAGTCAACTTCTCATCTGTTCAACTTTTGTTGTTCAGCAAACTCTATCCAAATTGCTTGATTATTTTATATATTGTTTGAAGTAATTGTGATTGTCTTTGAATCTCGTCTTTAATTTCTTATATTACACTTTAAGTATTCTTCTGTTTGTTATATCATAATTCGAATTCTTTTTAAACACAATTTCACTCATTTTTGTAAATTGTCGGAAGTGTTTTTTTTAGTTTTTATAATGTGTTCTTATTTTACCATATATAAAACAAGTTTATTAATATAAACTATAGATCCATATGATCAAAAGAGAGCAGTTAAACATTGTAAGCCACATAATTTTTACTATGATATTTTGCATTTGGTAAAAACATTTAAAAGAGAGTTGACATATAGGCCAGTCCAGTTATCATACCACAATTAGACCAGAAGCCGCTAAACAGACTCATAATCCCTTTTATGTGGACCAGAAGGCTTCTTAGATTGATTCCCCATATTTAGCTACCTTCTATATGCTTTCTTTACAATCAGTTTTTTTTCCTATTCAAAACCTCCCAAGCCATGCATGCACTTAGAAAGCAATGCCATGTTGAAGTCAATCATATTTGCAGTTTCCAACTGAGGAAGAGTAAGAGTACTTGCTGAGGAAAACGATTAATTAGGTTTGGCAAGAACCACGACCAAACTATCCGAACACGTTGTTATGGTTAGTTTTTCGACTTATCGTGTTGTGCACACGACTTGACAACCCACATATAATATTAATGTGATGCATAAAAAGAATAGCGGAATCTTAACTCCTTCTATACAGTACTGGTGGGCATAAAGGGGTAAACAAAGATCAATAGAAATCAAGCAGAAGATTTGAAGACCATGAATATGAGGAAGGACCTGGTGAACAATCAATTCACATAAAACGAATTTACTAAGAAAATAAAAAACCAATATGGATGGACTTGGTTCGGTTCCTACAGAAATATCTGTTGGTTTTGCTCTATATTAAACATAAAGTGTAGGTGATAAATTTATTTGGAAGACTAGTCATGTGCAATTTTTGAGAAGATGATACATTTTGTGAGATGTTTTCCCTTACAAACACAGATCATACATCGTTTGGTGGTTGTGGTTGTTTCCTTGTTATGTCATTTTCGTACAAACCGTACAAAAGAAGCTTGTTGAATTGATCAATTTGCGGGGTCTATGCTCTTCGTTTTTGGACTCAATTTGCGGTACAATTGCCGAGACCACTACAAGTGAAGACCGTAAAGTAAGTAAACTTGAACTTTTATTTTCGTTCTATCATGATTTGTATATTTTTTTTCCTTTACTGTCCAACATCACTTTTTCACCTTTGACGTCCGTTTTAGCTTAGATTCAGCCTAAATTTACAGAAACTCAAAACTAAAAAGTTGTAGGACCGTTTGTTAGCTTTCCAAATTATCTTTAATCATTTAAATCCGAGCTCAAACGAGTGAGATATGCTCGAAATACCATAGTCTTGCAAAACTGTTAAAAATTATTCTTTTATCCCTTTTTCGTTCCAACATATCCAAACCTTTAAAAATATAAAAACACATTAATGTAGTTTTTTTTTTTACAATTTTAACTCATATAATGAGGGATGATTAACGGGAAATACATAATTGTAATTAAAACAACTGTTTGAATCGTATTTGCAAAAACTTGTTGAGGAAGAGATTGAGAAGATTAAGAACGCTTCTGATGGCACTCAAGAATCTGTCGGGCCTTCAATTGTTGGTCCATCGGTAGGAACGTCTGTTCGAGGTATGGGTAGCTTGGCGGTTCGACCTGCGAGGATGAGAGGACCGGCGAAAGGATTCTCTAAGCCGGTTTCTTCAGTTGACGAGGAAGATTTGCATCAACAACTTGCCGAGCGCGACGAAGAAATTCGTTTGCTAAAAGAGGGACAAAATGAGGCAAAAAATCAAGCCGTCGAGCAAAGAAAGATGATACAATCGTTGATGACTATATTGGATGCTAGTGATTTAAACTCTAACATAACAACCCCGACCTCTCACGCTTTAGGTTAAGTTTTTAATTTTGTGTTATTGAATTTGTTGCCTACTTTTAGACTTATTTAGGAATAAAATTAATCTTTCAATTATTGAACTTATTAATTTTGTTTGGTTGTAAATCATTATCCAACAATGATAATTATATGTATATGGTTTTTTGTTTGATTAACCTGGATGTCCAACCCGCTATGCGAGCCGATCAATCCCCGGACGACCACTTGCTTTGCAGATAGTCCGGAGTCACCATATTTGAACCTCTGTGGCCATAAGAGGATTTTTATTCCTCATTGGATTTGAACACCTCCTGGTACTTTGATCTTTGGAGCCAAGCTCAAAACAATCAGACACCACCCTTGTGGTTTACATGTATATGGTTCATATGTGAATATATGGAATCTATTATAGATTTACATGAGAATCCTAATATACGAGGATTCTCAACAAGTGATAGTGACTTTGGAGGGTGCCATGAGATTGCCCCTGTACCCAAACAGAATATATATCCTGTTGTACTTCTACTATCTTCAAAGCACCCTCCAAAGTCACTATCACTATAACCAATTAACTTGAAAGAGGAGGAACAAGAGTAAGTGATTCCATGATCAAGCGTACCTTTTATGTATCTCAGTACCCTCTTTGCGGCTTCCCAGTGTCCTGATTTTGGATCCTCCATGTACCTACTAAGCATACTGACARCATACATTATATCGGGTCTTGTTGCAGTAAGATACATAAGACAGCCAACAAGACTTCGATATAATGTTGAATCAATCGATCTTTCACCGCTTCCAGCAGAAAGTTTTAATCTTGGTTCCATAGGAGTGGCAGCAGACAGACAATCATCCATGTTAAACCTTACTAAGAGATCCTTAGCATATTTCTTTTGTGATATCGAGATGAAATGCTTACCTTGTGAGGCCTCTATTCCCAAGAAGTAATGAAGCAGACCCAAGTCAGTCATTTCAAAATTCTTTTTCATTGATTCTTTAAACTCAGAAACTAATTCTATGGAGCTCCCTGTGAACACAATATCATCTACATAAATACATACCAGAAGTGTAGAGTAACCTTCCTTTTTGATGAATAAAGTATGTTCATGATTACATTTCTGGAATCCATGATCGAAGAAATGTCTTTCTATTCTACTATACCAAGCTCTAGGGGCTTGTTTAAGCCCATAAAGAGCTTTCTTTAAGTGGCACACCTTATGCTCTTCTCCTTTGCGTTTGTAACCATCAGGTTGGTCAATGAAAATATCCTCTTCCAGATATCCATTCAAGAAGGCTGATTTTACGTCCATTTGGTACACAGGCCAATTGAATTGAGCAGCTATAGCCAGAATCAACCGAATAGTTTCTAATCTGATCACAGGGGCAAAAACTTCTTGATAGTTGATGCCATAYTGTTGTTTATACCCTTTAACCACAAGTCTTGCCTTGTGTTTATCTATTTCACCCTTCTCATTGTATTTGGTTTTGTAGATCCATCTTACTCCAATTGACTTTTGTCCTTTTGGTAATTCAACTATCTCCCATGTATTATTTTTGAGTATGGAATTCATCTCACTGTCCATCGCATCTCTCCACTTTTGATCTTTGTAAGCATCTTCAAACTTTAAAGGGTCTGCATYAGARAACAAAGCAAAATTAGCTAAGAGATCTATGTTGATTGGTTGAGTACTTTCATAGAGATCAGTCAAGCTTCTGGTTTTTCTATTTGATCCATTTGAAGAGGAGGTGCTTCCAGGAGTTGTATTTTCTGAATTGAGAAAGGAATCTCTCATAGGTGTAGCAGGTTCAATACATTCGGGTTCATTATGCTCAGTAGGGGTATTTTTGTCATCCTCATATGACTCATCAACTAGASTACAACTCCYATCATTCTCACATGTCAAACCTTTCCAAGTACTTTCTTCATCAAAGATCACATCTCTGCTTGTGATTACTTTCTTGGTCAAAGGGTTGTACAATTTGTAGGCCTTGGTATTATAGCTATACCCTACAAAGATTGCTTTTTCAGATTTGTCATCAAGCTTACTCCTTTTTTGTTTTGGTATGTGTGCATAGGCAATACTACCAAAGATTCTAAAGTGGTTGACACTAGGCTTGAAACCATTCCAAGCTTCCTGTGGGGTCTTATCAGTAAGGCTTTTTGTGTAGGATCTATTAATTAAATAAACAGCACAGGATACTGCTTCTGCCCAAAAGATATTAGGTAGTTGTTTGCCTTTTAACATGCACCTTGCCATCTCAACTATGGTTCTATTTTTTCTTTCTGCCACCCCATTCTGCTGGGGTGTGTAGGCAGTTGTAAGTTGATGGTGTATGCCATTACTCCTTAGATAATCCTCAAAATCGTGACCAATATATTCACCTCCCCTGTCAGACCTTAAATTTTTTATTTTGAAGTCACTCTGATTTTCAACCATTGCCTTGAAGGTAAGAAAGCATGCAAATGCTTCTGACTTTTCTTTCACGAAATATATCCAGATTCTTCTACTAAAGTCATCAATGAAGGTTAAAAAATACTTACTTCCTCCAAAGGATGGGGTTTTCATGGGACCACATATATCCGTATGGACAAGTTCCAACTGTTTTGTTGCTGTCCATGTGTTGTTATGAGGAAATGATGCTCTAGACTGCTTACCCAGTGCACARCTTTCACAGACATGAGACRAAGGRCCAACTAAAGGTAAACCTTTTACAAGTTCATTTTTGTACGTATGAGTCAAGGTGTTGAGGTTTACATGTCCAAACCTTTTATGCCAAAGGAGTGAAGCTTCTTTCGTACTAACAGATAAGGAGAAAAAAGTTTCATCATCAAATTTTATTGGAAACATTTTATTAGTGGTCATAACTACCCTTCCAATAACTGATTTGTTAGAGTCAGTTATCTCACATAATCCATCCTTAAAGTGTAAACCATACCCCTTTTGAATAAGTTGCCCAACACTCAACAAATTATGTTTAAGGCCGGGAACATAAAACACGTTTGAAATTTTTTTATCCTTATCCTTAATTTTGATGGCAATGTCTCCATTTCCCTGTACACTTAATTTTTTTATCATCTCCAGTCCTTGCATCCTTCTTTTCTGACTCTTCTAAAGTAAGAAACAATTCTTTGTTTCCTGTCATGTGGTTGCTACAACCACTGTCTAAATACCTAAGTTCACTAAGAGTGGGTTCTTGCATATTAAGTATCATAAACATTGTGTCATCAGTATGACTGTCTTCTTTGTGCATAAAGTTTGATGCTCTATTTTCTTCTGCCAACCTTTTTCTACAAACTTTAATTGTGTGTCCTAATTTATCACAGTAGTAACATTTAATTTGAGAGAATGGTCTACCTTTTCCTTTGCCTTTGGAGACTGTGTAATTCTGATCTTCTCTATGTGCATCCACTGTCTTTTGTCTGTCACTTGTGCCTGCTTCTCACGAAGACTGTGCTTGAAAAGCATGTTCCATCACTATAGTGTCGAACTGTTTCATGCGTAATTCATGGGATTGCAGGGTCCCTAATAATGTTTCCAGAGAGAAGTCTTCCAATTCCTTTGATTCTTCTATGGCAACCACCACATATTCAAACTTGCGTGTAAGGCTACGAAGTATTTTCTCTACAATTCATCTATCATTAATACTCTCACCATTTAGTCTCATCTGATTTACCAACACAATTACTTTCGTGTAATATTCCTCAACTGTCTTTGTCTCCTTCATCTTAAGGCTATCAAATTCGCATCTTAAGGTTTGAAGTCTAACTGTTTTTACTTTCTCTTCCCCTCTGTATGATTTGAACAGCAATTCCCAGGCTTCCTTGGTCGTCTGTGATAGAGAGATCCTTTCAAATATATGTTCATCTACTACTTGGTAAATCAGAAACAAAGCCGCCTTGTCCTTTTTCTTTGCTTCGTTCAGTGCACTCATCTGTGGTGCGATTAAAGCAGTAGGATTCTTGGGAATTATCAGTCCTTCTTCAATAATCTGCCATAAGTCTTGAGATTCGGACATAACTTTCATCTGGATACTCCAATGAAAGTAGTTCCTCCCATTTAACTTAGGCAATTGAGTCTGAGATTGTAGAACATTCAGAGAACTCGATGCCATATTATGTTTTGGCTCTGATACCATTTGATGGAAATAACATATACACAACACAAACAGGTTCTTTATTGAAGAACACTTAGAATATTACAAAGACACTTTGAATCTTAGAAAACTGTTCACACAAAAGAAAAACAGAGATACAAAACACTTAAATACTAAAACACATAAACGTTGCAACTGTTGGAGGGAACACCACTGTTCAGAAGCTGTTTTGGCGGGAAACCCATAACTGCCATCCAACTTAACGGTTAACTAACAATCAAACTAATTTGTTGATGATTTGGCTTATAATTTAACAGTTCAATGATCTGGTTTTGGTTAGCATGTGCATTTCTTTGAGTTGTTTTACAAACCATTTGACATCAGGAAGTACTCATATTTTTCCATTTAGTTGCTTGATGAGTTGAATGACATGTTAAAATACATTTGATAAGTGTATTTTTGTTGTACTGCATTCATCCATCGACATTGACACAGGTTAACATCACTAATATTCTCATCCATTGAAGGGTTGACTAATTTCATTGCTTGGCTCCTGTAGAGAAGTGACTATCGCTTTCGACATACAAATCTCTCATGCATTTTCAAGTGTAGATATTAGCACCCCACAAGCGAAAGCCAGGTTCTTAAGTTTTTAACTTCATCTTGAGTAATTCTCAATAAGTACTATACACAATGGATTGCATATTTGCATACCCATATCCCTACTACAGGGTATTTAATTTATGAAATAGATTTGTAGGAATATAACGGAGTTTAATTATCAAGGTCTTCTTTGGTTTTGCATTATTCAATTAAGATTGAATTTAAATTTAAGTTTCTACTGTCACCTCCCCTTACTTTTATATTAATCGTTAAAGCAATTATTTTACTCTCCACTC
>NC_037544.1:6454832-6457795 GCF_001531365.2 Cynara cardunculus var. scolymus
GCCTCAGCACTGATCATCCCACCACTTATTGACGCTAAAGTGATCGAAACTAGTATGAGTCGTAGGAAGGAAATGAGATAGGAATTAGCCATTGAGATTGCGTTGGATTGATGAAGCGGATCAATAACTAAGAAGGTGTTTGAGTTGGATTGGGAATATATGTTTGTGGATATGGATTTATATAGAAGATTGAGTCATGGAGAAGAGGGACCCATTGATGATGAGTTGGTGGGAATGAGAAAGAAATTGGCATTTTTAGTTCAACTTCTCATCTGTACCTTAGAAATTGTCCTATCTTGTCAAACTTGAGAGGGAGTGGGGTTGGAAAAATGCTCATCTTTTTATTTATTTGAGAGCTTCATATGTCTGATTATAATTAAGTCACTTAATCAATTAGTATGTTATTCTTTGTTGAACTTCGTACATGACGCTGTTCAACTTTTGTTGTTCAGCAAACTCTATCCCCATTGCTTGATTATTTTATATTTTGTTTGAACTAATTGTAATTGTCTTCTGTTTATTATATTATAATTTGACTTCTTTTTAAACACAATTTCACTCATTGTCGGAAGTGTTGTTTAGTATTTATAATGTGTTCTTATTTTTACCATATATAAAACAAGTTTATTAATATAAACTATAGATCTATGTGATCAAAAGAGTACAGTTAACATTGTAAGCCACAAAATTTTTACTACGATATTTTGCATTTCGTAAAAACTTTTAAAAGAGTAGTTGACATATAAATGGGATGTTGTTGGTGAATAACCTGAACTAGTTGACATAATTTTTCAGATTTTGAGACCTCTTGGCCTTCCCCAGAGGTCTGAAAGAGCAGGTTCTTTTTTATTTCTGAAGATGATGAAAGTTGTGGGAGTAACTTTTTTAGGGGACTTGGCCAGTCCAGTTATCATACCACAATTAGACCAGAAGCCGCTAAACAGACTCATAATTCCTTTGTCTGTAAATTATACGGCTATCATTGTAAAAGACTAGAAATCACTAGAAAACGATGCACACACACATACCAACGTGGTTCACTTGATCTTTGTGATCAAGCTAATCCACGACGACACTAGTAAGGTGTATTATTGATCATAAAAAGTTTGGTTTACAGTTATTAGGGTCAAAGTAAAATCGAGACTTAATAAATCTTGGTCCAACACATAAGAATAGAACATTTGTACGTCTATACCTAAAGTTGTGCCCCCATAGACCAGCAAGCGAACCAAGTTCATACATTGAACAAGTTCATTTTTAAATAATAACTCAAGTAGTGCCAGAATCGGGGCCTGGGAATCACTCAAGTTGGCAGAAGGCAATGATCTAATGCATCCAAGAATATGTTGAAGCCTGCCATATTCCAAATAGTTTAAAGAAGCACACCTTTTAGTTTCTCAACATTCAAAATTGAAGCAATTCATATGCTCAATCTATTATGGTGAGATGCACCAATTTTTTTTTATCATAAATAAAGGACATGTTTAACACTAAACTTTGAGCAACAGTCGTATTTTACAACAAAGGTAGTACTTATTTAGAATTACTCAAGATGAAGTTAAAAACTTAAGAACCTGGCTTTCGCTTGTTGAGCGAATTCTGTCCCACATAGCAAAAAAAGAAGAAATGAAGTCATGGGCAATATTAATCCTATTTTGCTTGGATTCTTTTTGTTCGGCAAAATACTTATGTTTTTGCCAGGTAATAGTTTTCTTTGATTTCGTAGATTACATTTTTAGGTAATAGCAAATAAAAAGACAATTATAGCAACACGAAAATAGTAATGGAACTCATCAGCAACAACAGTATGTGGTAAATGAAAATGTTATTCGAGCCAACAGAATGTTTATTCGGATCCGGGAAAGACGAAAAGGTTTTCAGGAACCTTATTGTATGAGTTGACAAACAATGTAACTCGATTGGGTGGGTATATATCCCCACTGTAATTTTGTAAATTTTTTCGTTGTTTGAAATATAATTTTCTAGGGGTTTTGTCCCCTTTATAAAGAAAACAATATATAACACTCCGAAACATATGGAAAGCCAATTACTCTTGCCGGAAGGGATTGGTAAAATGCCACATTCGTTGTATCTCATTAACTTGGAACAAAGCCTTTAAAACAGACTGTACAGTAAACTTGAAGTGAACGACTTAGCTATATGGTTTATGATTTATCTTCAGCTAACTTCAGCAAACACAAGCTTAGGCTTCAATTTGAACAAAAGCAAACTAAAACACTAACAAGCMAAAGGTAGCATCTAGTTTTTGCAAGACTGAAGGACTTGGTGCACCTATGTGGAAGAGCATCAGATGGGCAGGCACATGATCTACAACTAGTACACTGACAACCATTGATTTGCCATTTTATTTCTCTGAACTCGTGCAGTTTAGAGTTAGAAATATAGTTTGGTTCTTTATTTTCTTAGGTATAAAAACTTSGGGTCATGGTTGGGTTTCATATTATCATGCATTAGTTTCAACTTGCTTTCGCTCATAGAAATGAAATAAAACTGATTCAACAATCTATGTGTAGTATATCTTCACAAAGGAATGAGGTACATAAGTCAATCACAATATAACACAACAATGGAGAAAATAAAAATAAAAATAAAAATAATTAATCATTCAATCTTTCATGGTACCCTCTGGACTGATCATGAAGTTTTCTTTAATAATAGTTGTAGCAGTGAAGTGAACAATCACATGCTTTCACAAATTAAAAAGCATTTCTTTAAGGATGGGGTAAGGAAGGGATGGGGAAGTCTTTGGGCAACTCAGGAATGGTTGGCAAGGTGGGCTTAGGAAGGTCATGGATTTCTGGCACCTTTGGTACTTCTGGTTTGGGCAAAGTAGGCAACTCCGGCTTTGGAAGCTCAGGAAGTGCAGGCTTTGGAATTTCAGGAATTGTAGGCTTCGGGATCTCTGGAACTGTGGGCTTCTGAATCTCAGGAACAGTGGGTTT
>NC_037544.1:6458065-6462362 GCF_001531365.2 Cynara cardunculus var. scolymus
GCCTCAGCACTGATCATCCCACCACTTATTGACGCTAAAGTGATCGAAACTAGTATGAGTCGTAGGAAGGAAATGAGATAGGAATTAGCCATTGACATTGCGTTGGATTGATGAAGCGGATCAATAACTAAGAAGGTGTTTGAGTTGGATTGGGAATATATGTTTGTGGATTTGGATTTATATAGAAGATTGAGTCTTGGAGAAGAGGGACCCACTGATGATGAGTTGGTGGGAATGAGAAAGAAGTTGGCATTTTTAGTTCAACTTCTCATCTGTACCTTAGACTTGCATGTATACTGTCCTATTTTTAGTATCATATGTCTGATTATAATTAAGTCACTTAATTAATTAGTATGTTATTCTTTGTTGAACTACGTACATGACGCTGTTGATCAACTTTTGTTGTTCAACATTTAAACTCTATCCACATTGCTTGATTATTTTATATATTGTTTGAAGTAATTGTAATTGTAAATGTCTTTGAATCTCTTCTTTAATTTCTTATATTACGTACTCTAAGTATTCTTGTGTTTATTATATCATAATTTGAATTCTTTTTAAACACAATTTCACTCATTGTGGTAAATAATGTGTTCTTAATTTTAGCATATATAAAACAAAGTTTATTAATATAAACTATAGATCTATATGATCAAAAGAGAACAATTAACATTGTAAGCCACATAATTTTTACTACGATATTTTGCATTTGGTAAAAACTTTTAAAAGAGTAGTTGACATATAAATGGGATGTTGTTGGTGAACAACCTGAACTAGTTGACATAATTTTTCCGATTTTTAGACCTCTTGGCCTTCCCCAGAGGTCTGAAAGAATAGGTTCTTTTTTATTTCTGAAGATGATGAAAGTTGTGGGAGTAACTCTTTTAGGGGACTTGGCCTGTCCGGTTATCATACCACAATTAGACTAGATGCCGCTAATTATCATACCACAATTAGACTAGATGCCGCTAAACAGACTCGTAATTCCTTTGTCTGTAAATTATACGACTATCATTGTAAAAGACTAGAAATCACTAGAAAACGATGCACACACACATACCAACGTGGTTCACTTGATCTTTGTGATCAAGCTAATCCACAACGACACTAGTAAGGTGTATTATTGAGCATAAAAAGTTTGGTTTACGGTTACTTTGGGTCTGTATTTGTTAGAGTTTCAACTAAGTCAGATTTCCATGTGCGTTGGGCTGAAGTTCTGAAATTGCCTTCTGGGGCGCTACCATGAACATAGAATTGAAAGCCCCTTTCAAATAAATATTTTCTTTGCTCGATGCGAGAAAATCGATCTACTAGTTCTCATATTTGATTTCCTTCAATAGGTTGAATGTCATCTAGAGACGGGCTCTAGAAAATTTTCCGAGTGGTGGTGCCATTTGACTATAAGAAACAAATATATAGATTTTTACAAAATATGATTGTTAGTTTGTTGTTTTTCATATGTGACATCATGTGTTCAAAACTTTTATTCCAAGTTATTTTTGAAACATAATAAATCTGAAATTAAAAGCTAAAAACTAAGAGAACGACATTAAGAGGACCAAACTCGGGTCTCATGTGGAAGAAAAACCTTACAAACCAACTCTACCAAGAGAAACATGCAAACCAAATTTATGCGGTGGCAAATTTCATGACCCAATAATTTTTTACACTACGACGGAAGAACGAAGTAGTAGCTCGTGCCGCCATATCCAATAGATTAGGTCCACCCCTGGGTTATTAGATATGCTTTCAATCAATCAGCGCGCTGAGGTGGTCGAAAGTGGTTCGCAGATATATTTTGTCTTACTTGCTAATGGGAGGAAGACTGATCAATTCTTTAGACATTGCTATCTGTAACATCACAAGCTCTCGTTCTCTGTCTGCAAGGTGATGAGGTATTTGCTGTTGTATACTCACTGGAGTGTTGCAGGTTTTGCCTGGATGTACAGGTGAGATTGAAGTTAGGCTCAATATTTGATGCTATATGTTGTAAATATACGTAATGAAATATTTGAACTGTCAAGCAACATGAGTTTCTTAACTTGTTGAAAAAGGAGTGCCGAATTCACATGTAATCTGAATTATATTTTATTAGTGTTGCAGAGGGAAATATCTTATGCTTGCCTTTGCAAAATGAACTTGCAGGTCACACATATATTGTGGTAATTATTTCATGTAATTTGAATAGCAACCATGATGAAAGAAGTTCAGAGACTAAATGCTAATGTCTGATTGTTCTTCTCAGTTTCTTGGAAGAGCTGTAGATAAAGTATAACCTTAAGTACTCTATTGGAACTCATCTGCATCCTAAAAACTCCTTTTGTTGTGATGAGTTGAAAAATAGAAAGCAAAATTTCTGGAATGAAAAGCATATCCTTTGGAGTTTCAGGAAGTGTGGGTTTTGGAATCTCTGGTATTGTGGGCTTTGGAATCGTATATAATATTCAAACTTCTCGTCTTCTCGTAAAATGTTTAACTTTGTTGGAAGAAATGAAGAAGAAGGGATAACGTATAAATAGTGAATGCTATTTATTATGATAATCAATCACAACATCATAAATAACCATACACAAACATGACTATTTATACACATGTAAGCCAACCGTTGTGACCCTTCTAATTAACACAACAGTTAAGATAAACCAAATAACTACCCAACTGTAAATTGGAATAACTAACTGGACTGTTGGTCTAGCTTATTTCCAACATTCCCCCTTAAGCCAGACATGAACAACATCGATTAGGACTTAGACTTCATCTTCTTAAAGCCTTTAACCTTGACATCATCATAGATTTTCAACTGCTATGGAGAGTATCGTCCACAACCACCAACTTGACCATTTTTGCTGTCGAAATTACACACATCTTCCATCTTAAACACATTCATCATCAACACAACAGAAACATCAGAATCTTTTCGTCTGGTAGGTTTATCGCAAACAATACAATCAATCTTAAAATTTCTTTCCATAAAGAAGTCTTCTAAAATCTTTTCATCTGGGCTTGAACCAACCTTCAAACATTTTTCTTTACCCTTGTTAAACCGTGTCATACTCCTTTGATGATTATACCATACGTTTTTGACAAGATACATAGATCATCCACGCAAATAAGTGGTAATTTTTGCCCAATTGTACCCATACTTACTTTGCAAATCAAACACCAATTGTTTTCCATTTTCGAAAACATACCTTTCTTGAGATTGGGTTGAAATTTGTTCAACCACCGAAGGCTACACGATTTTGCCGTACGTTTGAGAAGTCCTTTGGAAAGAAGGAGATTCCATTTCTTTGGACAATTTTCTTGTATATGTTCCATTAAAAGATCATATTCTTATATACCCCAGGCCCCTTTCTTAACATGTCCTGGAATTTGTTTATTCAGTCTCTCATTTTTCTTATCTGATTTACACATGTAGCCTGTAGCATTTCGAGTTTCATCTTCAGATGCTTTTGTTCCTCCTTTAATATTTCCATCTCCTCTTCCACACCTTTTCTTCCTTTTCTTACAGAAAATTCGATGCCAAAAGAGTTTTATTGTAGCCATAAAAAGCTTTTGATCTTGTTTTAATTTCTCCTTGAATCTTCTACACAGACCTGTGTCTTCTTGTTTGAGTTTCTGTTAGAGTTTTTCTTGGGTTTTCTGCATAGAAGAATATCATTGACTGCTATGTTCTTTGTTTATCCCATCGAAGTCCATAACACATAGATTTCTATGTTTTTCTTCCAAACTTTCCTGTGTTTGTTTTGGTTTTCTTTGATCTTAAACCTTGCGCTGATACTACTATGTTGGAAGAAATGAAGAAGAAGGGATAATGTATAAACATTGAATGTTGTTTATTATGATAATCATTTACAACATCAAAAATAACTATACACAAACATGACTATTTATACACATGTAAGCCAACCGTTGTGACCCTTCTAATCAACACAACGGTTAAGATAAACCAAATAACTACCCAACTGTAAATTAGAATAACTAACTAGACTGTTGGTCTATCTTACTTTCAACAAACTTCTCGCATGATCCTTCCCCCCCCCCCCATCTCTATATATATTTATACTATATTATAAAACATTTGACAAAAACTCTTAAAAATCATTTTTTATGCATAAAGTACTGTTTATTAATGCATGTTACTTAAAACTCAAAATTACAAATAGATTGTGTGTAAGTACAGCTTATTAAGCTCTATATTTGAATTTGTGTAACTAATGTAGATAAACATAATCAAATATATGATAAACATCTCATTTTAAATATAAAAAATCTAAAATATAATTAGGATAATCAT
>NC_037544.1:6465370-6466952 GCF_001531365.2 Cynara cardunculus var. scolymus
ATAATACAATTGATTATGAAATTACGTTTCACCTTAATTTGATTACGTATTTTCTAACAAAACAAGTTTCATCACTATGCAACATGCGGTGTGTGAAGTAAGAACCAAATGGCTATTTAATGAAAAGTTTTCTATCATATTTATTATTATTATTTTTATTTATGATATACAATCAACATATTAATTGCTAAACCTTTCATTTTCCTACTTTTTTAACTTAATTTTATTTATTTATTTGTAAATGAATTTGAATCCACAAATACATAAAACTACATATATTTTATTTTATAACAATAAATGTATATTTTTAATTACATGACAATTGAAAAAATAAAAATCATCAAAATCAGTCAATATATATCAAAATACATTAAAGTTTCTCAATCAATTAATATATCAATATATAATTAAAAATATATTAAATTAAAAACCAAGAGGTGGTTCAATGAGAAGTTTCAATCGTATTTTTTTTCTTTATAAATAAAACTAAAATGTACATACATTTATTTTTATTTACGTCAATGTATATAAATTTCTATGTACTGACAATTGAATTTTTTTTTATCAAAAATCAATTAATATATCAAAATTTCTCGATATATCAATATATATTTAAAAATATATTAATATAAGATCAAGAGGTAGTTCATTAAAAAAATTTCAATCATATTTATTTTTTAAATGAAATTAGAATCCACAAATATATAAATACACACACACACACATATATATATATATATATATATATAATAATAATAATACATACATAGAGGAAAGTTCGAACGAGAACGTTAATTATTTAAAAAAAGAAGAAAAATGTCCTTAATGTACAAACTCACATGTGATTTTACATTAAATGGAAGCTTGCGACTTTTGAGGCCACTTAAGTCGCAGGGTAAAGTCGTCTGGATCATGTATGAGTTGTTATATGAATCATATATAATTTATTTTTAATAATACAATTATATGATAAATTAATTGAAGAATTTTAAAGGTATTCACTCATTTCTTAAGGTGCAACATGATTGCARYCRTCGATRTTCATAATTCTGGACATACAAGACGTTTACGTTTCTCTCTCCACTAAGTAATCGTTTTGCTTTATGAGATTAGTTATGTATAATATAAATATCTTTTGGGCTTTCWTTAATTTACTTGCTTTATATGTGTTAAAACAATATATTATAGATTGATTTTTTATGATAYTCTTGATAGTTTTTTTTCTTATGCCAAAACTTTTATAAGTTATCTTTTGGTTGCGTAAGTGTTCATTGCTCAATTTATTGTCAATCCAAATAGCCTTATAGATTCCTTTTTACAACAAAGCAAGAAAATGAAAAGTTGAAGTTAGATTCATGCAATGCCTTAGGATTGACTCATCGTATATTTTAAGTTTTCCAATATGGTTCTTTTTTGCTTTTTTCAATTGATTTTCTTACATCAATGTAAGTTGAAATATTTGAAGGAGACATATCTTTATGTGAAATATTTTTTATTTTTGAGTGTGTCAAATTCCTTGATATTCCTGTGTTATTATTACTTATTTTATTTAGTTTTACAACTTTATTCCTAAACAAATCTT
>NC_037544.1:6467322-6490779 GCF_001531365.2 Cynara cardunculus var. scolymus
TATATATATATATATATATATATATATATTAAAATTTCACTAATTATATTTTATTTAACTTTTTAGAATTATTTAAATACTATTTGTTGATAATTTATTAACAACTAATACACATTTATATAAACAATCTTCAGATTATTAATCAAAATACTCATGTTACCGTGCAACGCACGGTTCCATACTAGTTAATATAATGAAGATGATAATATACATAATTAACGTCCTCCACAACGAAAATGACTAATCAACCCTCATAATAAAAAAGTGAAAAACAATCATGATTGGTTGAATTAGTTTTACACAATTTGTACAAATGACTTGATTTGCATTTGATCCCTCCCCTATTATATCCACACATATCCTTACTTGTATCAAGTCCATACCATTATCAAGTAAGATATCTCTATAAGGGACGACCGAAGGTGGGGTGATCGGAAGGCGGTGTTGGGAATTGTTGAACTAACATCACCTCGATAGCATTCAAATATTTGAGGCTAAAACTTGGCATTCTTGGAATGAATCGGTATTTGTAGAATAAAAAAGGATTAGTCTTAAATCGTTATCCTTTATCCAACTCAAGGGAGTTGTTTATATGAAAATTGTTTTTTTTTTGTTTGTTATAAGGTTGTTGAGCGAATTCTATCCTACATAGCAAAAAAAAGAATAAATGAAGTCATGGGAAATATTAATCCTGATTTTGCTTGGATTTTTTTTGTTCGACAAAACACTTATGTTTTTGGCAGGTAATTGTTTTCTATGATTTCGTAGATTACATTTTTAGGTTTGCACCATTTGAATTTGGAAATTTAGATAAAAAAAAAAGAATGAAAAATAGCAAATATCAAGACAATTATAGCAACACGAAAATAGTAATGAAACTCATCAGCAACAGCAGTATGTGGTAAATGAAAATGTTATTTGAGCCAACAGAATGTTTATTCGGATCCGGGAAAGACGAAAAGGTTTTCAGGAACCTTATTGTATGAGTTGACAAACAATGTAACTCGATTGGGTGGGTATATATGCCCACTGTAATTTTGTAAATTTTTGTTGTTGTTTGAAATATAATTTTCTAGGGGTTTTGTCCCCTTTATAAAGAAAACAATATATAACACTCCGAAAAATATGGAAAGCCAATTACTCTTTCCCGAAGGGATTGGTAATTAAATGCCACGTTCAGTGTATCTCATTAACTTGGAACAAAGCCTTTAAAATAGACTGTACAGTAAACTCGAACTGAACGACTTAGCTATATGGTTTATGATTTATCTTCAACTAACTTCAGCAAACACAAGCTTAGGCTTCAATTTTAACATAAGCAAACTAAAACACTAACAAGCCAAAGGTAGCATCTAGTTTTTGCAAGACAGAAGGACTTGGTGCACCTATGTGGAAGAGCATCAGATGGGCAGGCACATGATGTACAACTAGTACACTGACGACCATTGATTTGCCATTTTATTTCTCTGAACTCGTGCAGTTCAGAGTTAGAAATATAGTTTGGTTCTTTATTTTCTTAGGTATAAAAACTTGGGGTCATGGTTGGGTTTCATATTATCATGCATTAGTTTCAACTTGCTTTCGCCCATAGAAATGAAATAAAACTGATTCAACAATCTATGTGTAGTATATCTTCACAAAGGAATGAGGTACAAAAGTCAATCACAATATAACACAACAATGGAGAAAATAAAAATAAAAATAATTAATCATTCAATCTTTCATGGTACCCTCTGGACTGATCATGAAGTTTTCTTTAATAATAGTTGTAGCAGTGAAGTGAACAATCACATGCTTTCACAAATTAAAAAGCATTTCTTTAAGGATGGGGTAAGGAAGGGATGGGGAAGTCTTTGGGCAACTCAGGAATGGTTGGCAAGGTGGGCTTAGGAAGGTCATGGATTTCTGGCATCTTTGGTACTTCTGGTTTGGGCAAAGTAGGCAACTCCGGCTTTGGAAGCTCAGGAAGTGCGGGCTTCAGAATTTCAGGAACTGTAGGCTTCGGGATCTCTGGAACTGTGGGCTTCGGGATCTCTGGAACTGTGGGCTTCTGAATCTCAGGAATAGTGGGTTTTGGAATCTCAGGAAGAGTGGGTTTTGGAATCTCAGGAAGTGTTGGCTTCGGAATCTCAGGAACAGTGGGTTTTGGAATTTCAGGAAGTGTGGGCTTTGGAATCTCAGGAAGTGTGGGCTTTGGAATCTCAGGAAGAGTGGTTTTTGGAATTTCAGGAATTGTGGGTTTTGGAATCTCAGGAATTGTGGGCTTCGGAAGCTCAGGAAGTGTAGGCTTCGGAATCTCCGGAAGTTCAGGCTTTGGAACCTCAGGTATCTCCAAAAGATTACGTGCCTCAACACTGATCATCCCACCACTTATTGACGCTAAAGTGATTGAAACTAGTATGAGTGGTAGGAAGGAAATGAGATAGGAATTAGCCATTGAGATTGCGTTGGATTGATGAAGCGGATCAATATATAACTAAGAAGGTGTTTGAGTTGGATTGGGAATATATGTTTGTGGATTTGGATTTATATATATAGAAGATGGAGTCTTGGAGAAGAGGGACCCATTGATGATGAGTTGGTGGGAATGACAAAGAAATTGGCATTTTTAGTTCAACTTCTCATCTCTACCTTAGAAATTGTCCTATTTTTAGTTTCATATGTCTGAATATAATTAAGTCACTTAATTAATTAGTATGTTATTCTTTGTTGAACTACGTACATGACGCTGTTGATCAACTTTTGTCGTTCAGCAAACTCTATCCACATTGCTTCATTATTTTATATATTGTTTGAAGCAATTGTAATTGTCTTTGAATCTCTTCTTTAATTTCTTATATAATATTACACTCTAAATATTCTTGTGTTTATTATATCATAATTTGAATTCTTTTTAAACACAATTTCACTCATTGTGGTAAATTGTCGGAAGTGTTTTTTTAGTATTTATAATGTGTTCTTATTTTTAGCATATATAAAACAAGTTTATTAATATAAACTATAGATCTATATGATCAAAAGAGAACACTTAAACATTGTAAGCCTTAACATTTTTACTATGATATTTTGCATTAGGTAAAAACTTTTAAAAGGAATTTTTTAAGTACTAGTTACGGCTTATTAATACATAATTTTTTAAAATTCAAGTTTACAACTTGTTATTGATGCTGAAGTCATGAATAGAATGAACTTTTATGCTTTGAACGCCATGTGTTACAAGGTATGCCTGATTTTATATATAGATCGTAGTTGAACTTCTTAATTTGTAATATTGATTCTAAATTCAATACAATTTGCTTTTGTTCTTGAAGGTTTTTTCTCGAAGCTCAGAAGTCAAGTTCAAGTTGAAAAGCAAATTTATCCATGTTGAATGAGTTCTCAATAGTGACTAAACTTTATATTTTCTATCGCCATGATTTGAGCTCTCTAAGGCTCCCCGTTTCCCAGCTGGTTCAGTCACTCTGTGATTTGCCATTGTTGTTGGTTCATTCTCTCCCTAATTTGCCATTGTTGTTGGTTCGTTCTCTCCCTGGTTTGCCACTGCTAGTGGCTCGTTCTCTCCCAGATTTGCTTCATTCTCTATTTTCTCATTGTTATTTATTTTAGATATATATTTGTTTTTTTTTCAATCTCTTCCTTCTATTGTGTTTTTTTAATGTATTTGCGGACCCTTTAAATTTGTTTACCAGATATTTGTTTGGAGTTTGTTGTAACAATATATGTTCAATCTAAAATAACAGGACCTTATTTTCACCCTATTTACATTAATATCATGACGTGTTCAAATACTTTGACTTAACAAATATATGTGTTGTATTCAATTTGAATGCATATCTTGTTTGTTAGGAGTCTTCATTTAGAGTGTTATTTATGCGTGGTTTGTTGTTCTGTCATATGACGAACAATTTATGTATGTTGAATTTATGCAACTTGATTACATTCTACTCTACTGATAGAGTATTGTTGAATCGATTTGACTTCATCTCCTTTTGGCAACTTAACGTGCATGATAACAAGAAATAAATCCATGACTAAAAGGTATTACACTATTAAAAAATGAAAAGGTCAAATAATATTCATATATCTGAAGTGAACATTTCCAGTTTAAAGGAATAAAATGACAAATCAAGGATGGTCAGTGTAGTAGTTGTAGACCATATACGTCCTTGCTCAACCAATGCATCAGGTCTTTGAGTCTAGCAAAAACTCGATGGAACATTTGGCTTGTTTGTGTTTAGTTTGTTGATGATCGATGGTCTCAATTGAAGCAAAAGTTAGTGTTTGCTAAAGCTAGTTGAATAAAATATCATAAAACATTTTCTCAAATTTAATTTAATACTTAAGACTGAAAATTCTTACATAAACACTTGATCATGTAATTCACATTCTTTTTTTAGTCCTTTGAAAGTGCTTAATTAATTACAAAAAAACCTTTGGGTTAGAAGATAAATTTTCCTAGATCTTACACCCCCCCCCTCTAGCTCCAACAGTAAATATAAAATTAAATCAGGCAGATACATGAAATTTCATAAATTCAAGTCGTTAATTGAATAATACAAATCAAGTGTTTTTGTCGCTTGATGATGAGTCGTCAAATCAAAGCCTAAGCTTGTTGTTTGATAAAGTTAAGTGCATAGGAAATGATAAGTTATTACTTAAGATTTAAAGTATTAAAACTTCAACTCGAAATGTGTACAGAAATACTTCATCGTTTGAATTTGCATTCGCTAATTTGTCCTTACAAAACCGAATGAGTGGAGAGTAAAATAATTGCTTTAACGATTAATATAAAAGTAAGGGGAGGTGACAGTAGAAACTTAAATTTAAATTCAATCTTAATTGAATAATGCAAAACCAAAGAAGACCTTGATAATTAAATCCGTTATATTCCTACAAAATCTATTTCGGAAATTAAATACCCATGTTGTAGGGATACTGGTATGCAAATATGCAATCCATTGTGTATAGTTAAAATGTCATCATCAAAAGAAAAGAAGAAGTGGAAACAAGTTTCTGGACTATTTCGTATCTTTGACGATAGTAGTTAGACTTGTTGCATCATGTTCCTTGAGTACCTCCTATATGAAATATGACAATACACTACTAGAATCCTGGGTATTTCCGGCGAGTTTTCCGGCGGATGAAATCCGCTGGAAATATACCGGCGGATTACCGTGGGACAACAAAAAAGTCAACTTTTTTTGACTTTCGCCGAAAATCCGCAGGTATAATTATTCTGATAATATTTACGACCGATTTTCGGCGGATTTCTGGTGGACTTCGTAATTAATTATTTTAAGCTTGTATTTAAATCTAATTACAATAATTTACCGGCGGATTTCCGGCGGATATTTAATTATCTTTTTAAAATTAAAGTAGATGATCAAATCTTTAATTGTTGGTGGGATTTTAGATATTATTTACCAAATCCTTCCAAAAAAATATTTAATTCTTGTGAACCTGTAGAAATAAACATGGCAGAAGCAATATAGAGGGAGGATGAAAATAAAAGAAAAAGGATGAAGCAACAGAAAGGAGAATGCATAAAAAAATAATCGAGGGTTCCGTCCCCTGTTTACCCAAAAAAAAAACCACCCCGTCGGGAGCCACTGAAAACCATCAGTTCATCACCCAACCCATCGGTTGACACATATCTGCGTATATTTTTTAGGTTTTTCTTTTATGGGATCTTCAAATTATCAAAAAGAGTTTTAATCACCACTTGTAATTTTTATTTTACATAAATTTAGAATTTGGATTTTTTGATAAAGAGTTACATGAATTTTCCATTCTAGTTTCCCATTTTTTTTATTTAAATAGCGAGTCCGGTCAATATTGAGAATCTCTTCAATAATCACGGATGATGGTTCTTGTGTGATTGGATTCACCACACCCTTATTAGTGACGCAATCTGATACTATTATGTGATATTTATTGAAATAATAAGAGTTTATTTATTATGATACATCTATTTATAGAAGATGATCAACGTTCATTAATTATGATTAATGTTTTAGATAAAAAAATAATCGAGATATATTTATGAAACCAAATATTCGTTAGAGTAGATAAATGGTTAAGACTAGTTTATATAGTTTATATTAACTAGACAGTTTGTTTCGGAAACTCCCTATGTATGTGCGTGTGGAGGTTCAGCTGAGGGGAATGAATGAGTAGGACGGGGTATGTTTAGCAACACCGTTTTCCACCTTGAAATTATTCGTGATTTTACAATATCTATAAATCGAAGTCAATCTCATTTGCCCAAATCTCATATTTGAACACAAAAATCCATGTTTTTCATTGGTCATTTGAAATGTAATCAGTTGCAAAATAGCCTAGCAAACCACTATCAGACCGTGATAATTAATGGTATATTGGTTCAGATGTGAATATGTGAATCTAACATAAATTCACATTTGAATCCTAATAGAGATTCACGATCATAACTTGTACGCGAATCAATATAAAACTTATAATCAAAATTCTTAATCGGTTTAAGATTCACATGTGAACCAATATACACTAGTTCATGCCACCAAATCATCAATCTACTCAATTTTCAAAAAGTTACACTTTTTTAAATAAAATTAGATCACCCGTTTGCTTAATTTCATCGTGTTGGTTAGTTGATGGCTTATGGTTGAAGCTTGTACGCCTGGGACACGAATCAAAAGATTTGTGTTAACCCCTCATAATTTGACATATCAATCTTTACTAGTTCAACTCTAACAATATGTTCAATACGAACAACATTTTCCACACTAATACACTATCATCATTGGCAGGATGTTGTAGTGAGTCATTAACATTTTCTTTTCAATTGAAAATCATATTAAGAAGCAGACAACGGTCGAGCTACAAGGACCATCATAGAAACACCATCAAGAAATCTTAGTATGGGTGTTGAAGAAGTGAAATTGGCAGTAAGAACAAGTGAAAACTTGTTTGTGCTTAAGTTGCTAGAAGATGTAGTGTAAATGTTGATACTAAAATCTTTTAGGATGTACAAATAGACATATGTTGGTGATATATAATAGTGATGTGTTTGTTTTTGTTTATATCAAAGAATTTTACGTTATGAAAATTGAATTAATATTTTTGATTCTCATTACTACAATATAGTAGGTATAACTTTCATTGCAACACAATTGAGATAGAAATTAGCATAATTTTGTTCATATACTTTTAGTTAGTGACTACCTTTTTGGTCACTAGAAGCCACCGGCCAGTGACCACATATTTGATCTCTAATGGACGTTAACACCAACTATATCCGTTATCTTGAACACAACTAGTGACCTACTTTGTGGTGGTCACTGATATGAGAAATTAGTGACGACTTTCACTGATTTAATGACGACATTTAATGACCAGGTTAGTCGTCACAAACACAGTGACCACTCTAGTTTTGTCACTAATTATGACCATTTTTGAAATAGTATTTATGGAAAAGCTTATAATCGCTTTCTAATATTTAGGAAAAGAAAATATTAATAAAATATAAAATTACAACTAATCAGATAAGACGGATCGGATCATATAATTGAAGAAATTATATGGTTTGTTGTGGCAATCAGAACTTAGATATGTAGATTGATATCAAGGAAAGAGAAGCAAACACGTCATGACTTCAAACACTGTTATTACATGTCTTGATAAGACATACCTTTGGCTTTGTCCTGCCAAGATACAACTCATTTTTACCCAACATTTGATGAAAATGTTATTCGGTTTTTGTTCCCGAGCAAATACATCACCGCCTCAAAATACATCTTGTTCAGAAACTAACAGAAACAATAACAATATTTATGGTATATAGATTCCAAAAGCAAAACTTTAACAAGTTGTACATATATGTAAACTTGAATTTTAAAAAATTATGTATTAATAAGTAGTTACGTAAAAAAATAGCTTTTAAATGTTTTTACCAAATGCAAATTATCATAGTAAAAATTTTCTGGCTTACAATGTTTAACTGTTCTCTTTTGATCACATAGATCTATACTTTATGTTAATAAACTTGTTTTATATATGGTAAAAATAAGAACAATTAATTATAAATAGTAAAAAACACTTCCGACAATTTACCACAGTGAGTGAAATTGTGTTTAAAAAGAATTCAAATTATGATATAACAAACACAAAAATAGTTGAAGTGTAATATAAGAAATTAAAGAAGAGATTCAAAGACAATTACAATTACAATTACTTCAAACAATATATAAAATAATCAATCAATGTGGATGGAGTTTGCTGAACAACAAAAGTTGAACAGATGAGAAGTTGAACTAAAAATGCGAATTTCTTTGTCATTCCCACCAACTCATCATCAATGGGTCCCTCTTCTCCATGACTCAATCTTCTATATAAATCCATATCCACAAACATATATTCCCAATCCAACTCACACACCTTCTTAGTTATTGATCGGCTTCATCAATCCAACGAAATGTCAATGGCTAATTCCTATCTCATTTCCTTCCTACCACTCATACTAGTTTCGATCACTTTAGCGTCAATAAGTGGTGGGATGATCAGTGCTGAGGCACGTAATCTTTTGGAGATACCCGAGGTTCCAAAGCTTGAACTTCCGGAGATTCCGAAGCCCACACTTCCTGAGCTTCCGAAGCCCACACTTCCTGAGATTCCGAAACCCACACTTCCTGAGATTCCGAAGCCCACAATTCCTGAGATTCCGAAGCCCACACTTCCTGAGATTCCAAAACCCACAATTCCTGAGATTCCGAAGCCCACCCTTCCAGAGATTCCAAAACCCACTGTTCCTGAGATTCCAAAGCCAACACTTCCTGAGATTCCGAAGCCCACAATTCCTGAGATTCCAAAACCCACTGTTCCTGAGATTCCGAAGCCCACACTTCCTGATATCCCAAAACCCACTGTTCCTGAAATTCAGAAGCCCACAGTTCCAGAGATCCCGAAGCCTACAGTTCCTGAAATTCCGAAACCCGCACTTCCTGAGCTTCCAAAGTCGGATTTTCCTACTTTGCCCAAACTAGAAGTACCAAAGGTGCCAGAAATCCATGACCTTCCTAAGCCCACCTTGCCAACCATTCCTGAGTTGCCCAAAGACTTCCCCATCCCTTCCTTACCCCATCCTTAAAGAAATGCTTTTTAATTTGTGAAAGCATGTGATTGTTCACTTCACTGCTACAACTATTATTAAAGAAAACTTCATGATCAGTCCAGAGGGTACCATGAAAGATTGAATGATTAATTATTTTTATTTTTATTTTTATTTTCTCCATTGTTGTGTTATATTGTGATTGACTTATGTACCTCATTCCTTTGTGAAGATATACTACACATAGATTGTTGAATCAGTTTTATTTCATTTCTATGGGCGAAAGCAAGTTGAAACTAATGCATGATAATATGAAACCCAACCATGACCCCAAGTTTTTATACCTAAGAAAATAAAGAACCAAACTATATTTCTAACTCTAAACTGCACGAGTTCAGAGAAATAAAATGGCAAATCAATGGTTGTCAGTGTACGAGTTGTAGATCATGTGCCTGCACATCTGATGCTGTTCCACATAGGTGCACCAAGTCCTTCTGTCTTGCAAAAACTAGATGCTACCTTTTGCTTATGTTCAAATTGAAGCCTAAGCTTGTGTTTGCTGAAGTTAGCTGAAGATAAATCATAAACCATATAGCTAAGTCGTTCAGTTCGAGTTTACTGTACAGTCTATTTTAAAGGCTTTGTTCCAAGTTAATGAGATACTACGAATGTGGCATTTTACCAACCCCTTCCGGCAAGAGTAATTGGCTTTCCATATTTTTCGGAGTGTTATATATTGTTTTCTGTATAAAGGGGACAAAACCCCTAAAAAATTATATTCCAAACAACGAAAAAATTAAAAAATTACAGTGGGCATATATACCCACCCAATCGAGTTACATTGTTTGTCAACTCATAAAATAAGGTTCCTAAAAACCTTTTCGTCTTTCCCGGATACGAGTAAACATTCTGCTGGCTCGAATAACATTTTCATTTACCACATACTGTTGTTGCTGATGAGTTTCATTACTATTTTCGTGTTGTTATAATTGTCTTGATATTTGCTATTTTCATTCTTTTTTATCTAAATTTCCAAATTCATATGGTGCAAACCTAAAAAATGTAATCTACGAAATCAAAGAAAACAATTTCTTCTTTTTTGCTATGTGGGATAGAATTCGCACAACAAGCGAAAGCCAGGTTCTTAAGTTTTTAACTTCATCTTGAGTAATTCTAAATAAGTGCTACCTTTGTTGTAAAATACAAGACTATTGCTCAAAGTTTAGTGTTAAACATGTCCTTTATTTCTGATAAGAAATTTCTACATCTCACCATAATAGATTGAACATATGAATTGCTTCAGTTTTGAAAGTAGAGAAACTAAAAGGTGTGCTTCTTTAAACTATTTGGTATATGGCAGGCTTCAGCATATTCTTGGTTGCATTAGATCATTGCCTTCTGCCAACTTGAGTCATTTCCAGGCCCCGATTCCGGCACAACTTGAGTTGTTATTTAAAAATGAACTTGGTTCGCCCGTTGGTCTATGGGGGCACAACTTTAGGTATAGACGTACAAATATTCTATTCTTATGTGTTGGACCAAGATTTATTAAGTCTCGATTTTACTTTGACCCTTGTGTTCTACAATATTTTGTATTTTTAGTTTTAATTAGTTTAAAGATAAGTTTTAGATTATTGTTCTTGTGAGAAGTTGCATTGATTTTCTATTTTTGGTTTAGAATAAAATTTACACTGCGTTGTAGTTTAGTGAAGTTTGACTATTATCTATTTTCTAAATTATGGCAAAATTCAGAAATATCTAAATTGCCTATATGTTGCTAAATCATTGTTAGCAACCTCTAAATATCATCGTTGCTATATATTTGTTGATATGCATTTGATTCCTTCCAGGTATGCAACAACTTTTCAATGAAGATGGAGAAAGAGTGATGATTCAAAAAGCAAAGCATTTTTGTTATAGGTTGATGTGGTAGATTGAAGATCCTTGTTTTTTCTTTTACCAATATCAAAGTTTGGTTGTACTTGTTTTGTATTTGATGTAGGACATTAGCTTGATTGAATTGGCATTGTAATTAAAACATACAACTGATTCATATCATATTGGATTTTGTTTGGTAAAACATTTGATGTTTCCTTAGGATACAACATGTATAGTACGAAACAAAATTGATGGTCCGAGCTTTTGGCTTAAAAAATTAGACGAATCGTGTCGTATCGCATGGATACACAACTAGAAATTTGGTTACTGATGGTCTTGTGGTTTCTTTGGGCTATCACTATATAGATATTTGGGTCGCTACCTTTTTCGATAGTGGACTCAATTTTCTTGGACATTTCTGGACTTGTGCAATCTTGATCACTCTTAAGATAAGTCACGTCATGCTTTTCTATTGAGATCGATAGATAGTCCCATAATACGATATCTCATGCATAACCAAATTAGAATAAATTGATTGTCAAATTTCAACTTCAAAAAGATTATTGGATTGTTTCAATTCTTCCCAAATCAATTGAACGTGAAACAATCAATAGTGTAGGGCCTGACAATTTCAAATACAAATCTTTATCCGTAATCGATATGCCCGCTTACATCTTTTCAAAATTTTACATCTCGCCGCATTGCCGGAAATTCCCTCTGCCCCTACTGTACTCCAGCTTGTCCCTAGGATTTGACGGAGCGCGGGTACACAACTAGTATTTTAATGTTGAAATGTTTTGCCACCCTCCTTGCTTCTATCATTGTTGTCAATCTCTAGACATTTTTCAGTATCTCTAAAAACTTTTAAATACTTCGCTATCTTTTGCGAACATTGACATGTTTGACATTGACAATCTGTGGCTAGAGAAGGTTGAAGTGCATGCTTGCTAATTGTTGATAAGGTAAACAAATTTCTCTTCATGCTTCCCAAATATTTCAAGGAGTGACAGTATTGTTGATAATTAATAGTATTCAATTACTTTCCCTGTAAAATTATTCGGGCATCATTGCTGAAATCACTAAGCATATCCGTAACCATTAGGTTCAATGTAAGGACGAAATACTCAAATACCCTGCTAAAACTGGTGGCTGTACGGTTTGGCCATGTAACCATTAATGAGAAAGAGGCCAATACGGTGGAATTTTCAAAATGTAAATGGATTATCTGACAATGGTTGTTTAGGTTGTGTGGGAAATTATGTAATTAATTGCCTATAAAACTTCTTAGACTTGCATTGATTTGTATTATTCAATTAACGACTTCAATTTATAATTTTACGTATCTGCCCGATTCAATTTTTATATTTACTGTTGGAGGGGGGGGGGGTGTTAGATCTAGGAAAATTTATCTTCTACCCCAAAGGTTGTTTTGTTATTAATTAAGCATTTTCAAAGGACTAAAGAATGCATGTGATTACATGATCAAGTGTTTATGTAAGAATTTTCAGTCTCAAGTATTAAATTAAATTTGAGAAAATGTTTTATGATATTTTATTCAACTAGCTTTGGCAAACACAAACTTTTGCTTCAATTGGGACGATCGATCATCAGCAGACTAAACACCAACAAGCCAAATGTTCCATCAAGTTTTTGCTAGACTTAGAGGCCTGATGCATAGGTTGAGCAAGAATGTAAACGGTATACAGCTACTACACTGACCATCCTTGATTTGTCATTTTATTCCTTTAAACTAGAAATGTTCAGTTCATATATAAGATTATTATTTGATCTTTCCATTTTTTATAATGTAAAACCTTTTAGTCATGGATTTATTTCTTGTTATCATGCACATAAGTTGCCAAAAGGAGATGAAGTCAAATCGATTAAACAATACTTTATCTGTAGAGTATAATGTAATCAAGTTGCATAAATTCAACATAAATAAATTGTTCGTCATATAACAGAACAACATACACCATATAAATAATCATTCAATCTTCAGGGAACACTCTAAATGACAAATCTCTTGGAAGTAACATTAGTAGTAATGAGTAAATCACAAGCTTTCACAAAAGTAGGTCTCTAAGGATGGGGTAGGGAAGGTTTTGGGAAGTCCTTGGGCAACTCTGGTACTTCTGGTTTGGGCAAGGTGGGCTTAGGAAGGTCATGGATTTCTGGCACCTTTGGTACTTCTGGTTTGGGCAAAGTAGGCAACTCCGGCTTTGGAAGCTCAGGAAGTGCAGGTTTCGGAATTTCAGGAACTGTAGGCTTCGGGATCTCTGGAACTGTGGGCTTCGGGATCTCTGGAACTGTGGGCTTCGGAATTTCAGGAACAGTGGGTTTTGGGATATCAGGAAGTGTGGGCTTCGGAATCTCAGGAACAGTGGGTTTTGGAATCTCAGGAATTGTGGGCTTCGGAATCTCAGGAAGTGTTGGCTTTGGAATCTCAGGAACAATGGGTTTTGGAATCTCAGGAAGGGTGGGCTTCGGAATCTCAGGAAGGGTGGGCTTCGCAATCTCAGGAATTGTGGGTTTTGGAATCTCAGGAAGTGTGGGCTTCGGAATCTCAGGAACAGTGGGTTTCGGAATCTCAGGAAGTGTGGGCTTCGGAATCTCAGGAATTGTGGGCATTGGAAGCTCTGAAAGTTCAGGCTTTGGAACCTCGGGTATCTCCAAAAGATTACGTGCCTCAGCACTGATCATCCCACCACTTATTGACGCTAAAGTGATCGAAACTAGTATGAGTCGTAGGAAGGAAATGAGATAGGAATTATCCATTGAGATTGCGTTGGATTGATGAAGCCGATCAATAACTAAGAAGGTGTGTGAGTTGGATTGGGAATATATGTTTGTGGATTTGGATTTATATAGAAGATTGAGTCATGGAGAAGAGGGACCCATTGATGATGAGTTGGTGGGAATGAGAAAGAAATTGTCATTTTTAGTTCAACTTCTCATCTGTACCTTAGAAATTGTCCTACCTTGTCAAACTTGAGAGGGAGTGGGGTTGGAAAAATGCTCATCTTTTTATTTATTTGAGAGCTTCTTATGTCTGATTATAATTAAGTCACTTAATCAATTAGTATGTTATTCTTTGTTGAACTACGTACATGACGCTGTTGATCAACTTTTGTTGTTCAACATTTAAACTCTATCCACATTGCTTGATTATTTTATATATTGTTTGAAGTAATTGTAATTGTAATTGTCTTTGAATCTCTTCTTTAATTTCTTATATAATATTACACTTTAAGTATTCTTGTGTTTATTATATCATAATTTGAATTCTTTTTAAACACAATTTCACTCATTAATTGTGGTAAAACTTTTAAAATCAATTTTTTAATTACTAATTACGGCTAACTAATACATTTAAAAAAAAAAAAATTCAAGTTTACAACTCATATATGTACAACTTGTTAAAGTTTTACTTTTGAATCTATATGCTAATCAATGAAGGCGTCCAAATAGAAGATAAACGTTGATCTAGCTCTACTATACGCAGGGGCGGTGCTAGGAATTTATGTAAGAGGGGTCCGACAGTTGTACTTTGTTCTAAAATAACAACCATAAATATTGTTATGGTTTCCGTTAGTTTTTCAAAACCATTTTCTAAACAAGAAGTATTTTGAGGCGGTGATGTATTTGCTCGGGAACAAAAACCGAATAACATTTTCATCAAATGTTGGGTAAAAATGAGTTGTATCTTGGCAGGACAAAGCCAAAGGTATGTTTTATCAAGTCATGTAACAACAATGTTTGCGGTCATGGCGTGTTTGCTCCTCTTTCCTTGATATCAATCTACATATCTAAGTTTTGATTGCCACAACACACCATGTAATTTCTTCAATTATATGATCCGATCCCTCTTATTTGATTAGTCGTAATTTATATTTTATTTTTTTATATAATAATATTATCTTTTCCAAAATATTAGAAAACAATTATAAGCTTTTCCATAAATACTATTTCTAAATTGCATCTGATAAATATAATTTAGTAACTTAAATTTTTTCATGAACCCATAAAAATAAAATGACTAAAAGGGGCTGTTTACTTATGACTTAATGGGCTTAATTGAACTTCCGGCTTATTCGCACAGTTAAAATTGAGTGTTTACTTGGAGCTTATTCGCATAGTTCATGACTTATTCACACAGATGGATATGGATTGTTGTCTGCATTCAGCAAAAAAAAAAGACCCACCTACCCCTAAGTTTTCATGAACACTCCTCCTCAAGACACGCCTCCTTTCAGTCTCCTTCAATACACGCCTCCTTTCTGTCGATTTCTTCTTCCTTTCTGGTTACCGGCGATTTCTCCTTCCATCGAGTCTTCTTCGGTTTCTTCTTCAATTTTCAGCAACATATCGATTTCTCCTTTCAAAACCCTAATAAAACAAACCCAAAAATTCAAAACTTGCTCTGCATCCGTACAGAAGCTCCCTTCTCCAGAGCTCCGCAACCATCATCTCCTTCATTGCTATTCACTCTATAACCCTTTTGTTTGATAGTTCAACAACTTTGAATCTTTCTAGAAACAGTTCATGGAGCAAGTATTCGGCTCTGAAAGTTGCAACTCTTCTCCTTTTCACCTCCAAATTTCCGAAGATCTTCGTTCATGGATGGTTGTTGGATTTGGATTCTTTAGACCGGTGCATTCTTTTGTCATTGGTAGTCTTCCGTTTCTGAACATTTTAGAATATGTCACTGGTTGTTGGATTTGGGTTCTTTAGACTGGTGCATTTTTCTGTCACTGGTTGTTGGTGGGTTTTTAGGGTTTTTTGAGCTCATAAATTTCATGGGAAGTGTATGAGATTAGGTTGAATGGACATATCGGAGATCATCAAACATATTGTAGATCGTCAATAAATTCGCTAAGGTTTGTAAATTTAGGTCGATTGGAGTATTCTCCTCTGAAAACCATAGTCATTTTCATTAGCAGGAATTCTTTAATGATGTGAAAGAATGTTCAGTTCATTGAGGGTAAAATGGTCAATTTTGCCATTCAGATCATTGATTCAGAAGAAAAAAGAAACAACACTGCATGTTTATCTAGACAGACAAATTTATTCAAACAGAATAATTTATCCATACAAGATTTAATAGAAAATTTGGTAAACAGCCCCTAACCCATATCGCTATTTTATGCGTTGAATTTTTAAGATCTAACACTTGGGTATATAAATGAAAGAAACAAGGTTAAAGAGCAAAACTTGATAATTTTTAAGATCTAACACTTGGGTATATAATTTTTAAGTTCATCCATAAAATGCATGAATTATGTGTAAGAAGGTATAGTAGGCTTACACAAGAGATTTAGGGCTGTTCGGTTCATTTTTGTTAAAACCTATATAGATAAAGTTGTCTGTATGATATAACATAAATTGTTATTCGGTTATTGAATTGAATAAACAGTCTGGATATCTAAAATTTGCATTTTACCCCTCAGTCTTTTTTTAGCCCCAATTCCAAACTACTTCACTTTCAATCATATCAAACCCAAATTAGAACAAATTAATTCTCGAAAATATCAAGCCCTAATAATTTTGTCAAATCTAAATTTTTTAATTGAAGTCAATTATCAAATCTTTAATTGTTGGTGGGATTTTGGATGTTATTTACCAAATCCTTCCAGAAAAATATTTAATTCTTGTGGTCCTATAGAAAAAACATGACAGAAGCAGCAGAGAGGGAGGATGAAAGAAAAGAAAAAAGGATGAAGCAACAGAGAGGAGAATGCATAAAGTCATGGTTCTTGAAGCCACCTCCTGCCATGGAAGCCACCAAAACCAACCCGCCTTCATCCTTTGCCATGGAAGCTATAAATTTTAAAAACCCACCCCATCTCCATCTCGTGCAATGGGAGCCACCGAAAACCTTCAGTTCATCACCCAACCCATTACCTGTTATCTCGTGAGAAAGAGAGGGAAAAGAAGAGGGGGGCTGAGAATGAAGATGATGGCGGTTGACCGACGATGGCAAGGGAAGCTCCGATGACGTAAGAAGGTGTTGTTTTAAGTAGAGCCTTAAGGGATGAAGATGGAGGCGGTGGGTTCATTTTTGTTATTGAAGATGAGATTGTTTGTTAAAAGAAGAGTATTTAAGTAAAAAATTTGATTGAACGTAGACAAGTGCCCTTCTCAAAAGATCTTGACCAGATTAAGCCATAGTCGAATAGTCATTTATGGCTGAGCGAATAAGCCATACGGGCTACACAGTACATTAAGCCACAACCGAACAATCCCTTCGGGGCTAAGCACCATTCCGCCCCCTACTCCCTCAATGAAACTATATAGAAGAATTCTCGATCACTAAAATTAAAAATTGAATAATATAATTTATACAAAAAAGAACTTTATAATTATATTTTGACACATATCTACGTATATTTTTCAGGTTTTTCTTTTATGGGATCTTCAAATTATCAAAAAGAGTTTTAATCACCATTTGTAATTTATGTTTTACATAAACTTAAGATTTGGATTTTATTTTTTGGTAAAGAGTTACATGAATTTTCCATTCTAGTTTTCCATTTTTTTTTATTTAAAGCGAGTCCGGTCAATATTGACAATCTCTTCAATAATCACGGATGATGGTTCTTGTGTGAATGGACTCACCACACCCATATTAGTGATGCAATCAGATATTATTATGAGATATTTATTGAAATAATAAGAGTTTATTTATTATGATACCTCTATTTACAGAAGATGATCAACGTTCATTAATTATGATTAACGTTTTAGATAAAAAAAAATAATCGAGATATATTTATGAAACCAAGTATTCATTAGAGTAGATAAATGGTTGAGACTAGTTTATATAGTTTATATTAACTAGATAGTTTGCTTTGGAAACTCCCTATGTATATGTGTGTGGAGGTTCAAATAATAGAGAAGGTGAAAGTAAATGATTCATACAAAAATCATTGATAAAAGGAAACATGAGTATGTATATACATTTTCATTGTGAATAATTAGTAAAGGGTTCACACACACACATACACACACATATATATCTCTTAATGGATTTTATTTCCAGATTTACCAATCATGATTCACATATGAATCATTTATTTTTATATTCTTAACTTTTTTTTGTCTTCTTTATTTAAACCTTCCTTGTATATACATATAGGTGTAGGTTCAAACGAGAACATCTCCATTTTACGAGAACGCGAGAACACCCTTATCACATGTGATAATACGTGTGAGGAGACCCTGTGATGTGCGGACGACGTGTTCTACGACTTAGGTCGCGCCAAAGGTTGTATGCGTATATGATTTAGCATTACATGTGATGGTCTTGATAGATTGTAATATCATATCAACAACACCCTTATCACATGTGATAATATGTGTGAGGAGACCCTGTGATGTGCGGATGACGTGTTCTACGACTTAGGCCGCACCAAAGGTTGTATGCGTCTATGATTTAGCATTACATGTGATGGTCTTGATAGATTGTAATATCATATCAACAACACCCTTGTCACATGTGATAATATGTGTGAGGAGACCCTATGATGTGCGGACGACGTGTTCTACGACTTAGGTCGCGCCAAAGGTTGTATGCGTCTATGATTTAGCATTACATGTGATGGTCTTGATAGACTGTAGTATCATATCAACAACACCCTTATCACATGTGATAATACGTGTGAGGAGACCCTGTGATGTGCGGACGACGTGTTCTACGACTTAGGCCACGCCAAAGGTTGTATGCGTCTATGATTTAGTATTACATGTGATGGTCTTGATAGATTGTAGTATCATATCAGCAACACCCTTATCACATGTGATAATACTTGTGAGGAGGCTTAGTGGTGTAAGGGAACTTGGCCCGCAACCAATATCACATCGAAAATCGTTCGCATATCTGATTTAGTAATATCAGACAAATTTATTTGTAGAATATATGCTATGTGCTAGGATAGAAATGATGTGGCAACTTTATGAAATCATGAAGTGTTTCATGAATGTGGATGCTCTAACGGAGCTGATGCAGCAGGGTGAAAGATCCAATAACAGGCACATGATCATTGATTTGCCATTTTATATTTTTCCACTTGATTTTCTAGGACATATGTGTTTCATCTTGATTCTTTTTCAAGTTGTAAGACATTTAGGGGTCATGATCTCCACACATAAGTTGCTTCCACCGTCAACAGCCATGAAATAGAAACTGATTCCATAATCTATCTATACTGTATGACAAAACAGTGAAAAACACATAATAATGATACATATCAGACACTCTCTGAGATGACAAAGATCTTGGTAGCAACAGCAGTAATAGTAAACTTAACAAATCACCACTGTTCTTTATAAGGAAGTGCATGCTTGCTAATTGTAGGTAAACTTAACAAATCAATATATGACAAAACAGTGAAAAACACATAATAATTGTAGTCGTAAACTTAACAAATCACAAGTCTTCCCATTATGCTTCCCCAAAAATTTCAAGGAGTGACACCCGTGATAATAATATTCCTTTGCCTGTAAATTATACGACTATCAATGTAAAAGACTAGATTCGTTTATCAATGTAAAAGACTAGATATCACTAAAAAACAACGCACAACGAACACATACGGACGTGGTTCACTTGATCTTTGTGATCAAGCTAATCCACAACGACACTAGTATAAGGTGTATTATTGATCATAAAGTTGGGGTATACAGTTACTTTGGGTCTGTATTTATTAGAGTTTCAACTAAGTCAAATTTCCATGTGCGTTGGGCTTAAGTTCTTGAATTGCCTTCTGGGACGCTACCATGAACATGGAATTGGAAACCCCTTTCAAATCAATATTTTTTTGCTTGATGCGAGTAAATCAATAACTAGCTTTCACGTTTGATTTCCTTCAATAGGTGGAACATCATGTTATGAATACATAAACATGCATACATCTCATTAACCCATGAATTAAATTAAGTATATAATCGTAAGCGAGTAATCGAACATACCGGGAACGTTTGATGAAGAGATCGTGGTTGTGTTGGTTTGTTCTTGTTCCATCCTTACCAGATCCACACTAAATTCTTATTCCATGATGGATTGGTTAAAACAGAGGGTTTGTGTTATGTGTATGGATATGAACAATATGGCGTCAAAAATGAATTTATAAAAGATGAAGAGGCATGAAAACGGTCCTTCCATCAAGGCACCATTTCATGATACGCTTTCTCAAATAACTGCCATATATATATATATATATATATATACATTTTCCATATATATATATATATCATATATATAATAATAAATCATTTAATTGTTAATAGATAATTATCTTGTTCTCTTATATATATGTATATGTATGTACATATATATATATATATTACAATCTCCCACTGAACAAGATAATCTTAAAGTAACAATTAAACTGAATTGTGCACTTGATTTACAATTATATCATCTGTGCAGGCTTCTTAACAATTGAAATTAATCATTAGATCATAGAAGTTTACTGATCAATAAAATTGTACAGACTTCTATGGTCATAATGTTAAAATCTCAATCAGATACTTATTTTGATTGGCACCTTTATCCTTATATTCAACCAATTACTGAAAAGACTTTAATTTGCAAAATAATACTTTTATACATTCATGTGAATATCTTAATTTGTACAAGTCTTAATTTCACAGAATTTGTAAAAGTTTTTGCATTAAATACATATATAATATGTGTTCATAGTACAAGGAGATATAAACTGTATTGTTGCAACTTGTCAATCCTTTTAACAATCAATCGAATTTGATATCCCCATATTCTTAACGTGTCCTTTAAAGCATTCAACTGGAAGTGCTTTTGTAAAAGGATCCACCAATTGCTCCTTCGTACCTATCTTCAAAACTTCTATTTCCTTGTCTCTGACGTTCTCCCTTACTGCAAAATATTTGACGTCTATATTTCTGGAACCACTACTTCTTTTATTGTTCTTACTAAAGAACACGACATCGGCATTGTTGCAATACATTGTAAGTGGCCTTTCTATTGAATCCACTATTTTCAATCCARCGACAAAATTTTTAAGCCAAATTGCATGAGATGTTGCATCATAGATTGCAATATACTCTGCTTGGAAAGTAGAAGTAGCAGTCAGGGATTGCTTACTTGCTTTCCATGATATGGCTCCTCCTGCCAACATAAAAATGTAACMAGAAGTAGACTTAAGATCGTCGTGGTCTTGCTTATAGGAAGCATCAGTGTAACATTCTATTTTTAGCTCTTGATTATTAATTCCTTTATATGACAGCATGTAATTCATTGTCCCTTTTAGGTATCTTAGTACCTTCTTTCCTGCAACCCAATGTGCATGACCAGCATTGGATTGAAATCTGGACAACATGTTTACTGCAAAGGCTATATCTGGCCTAATACATACTTGTGCATACATCAAGCTTCCTACCAATCTTGCATATGGAACTTTGTCCATTTCTTTTCTTTCCAATGTATTATTAGGACATTGTCCCTTATGCAATTTATCTCCTTTTGAAATTGGTGCATCACCACTTCTACAATTATCCATTCCAAACCTTTTCAGTACCCTTTCAATATATCCCTTTTGTGATAATCCCAAGGTTCGAGTTTTTCTATTTCTTGTGATCTCGATTCCCAATACATAGTGAGCTTCTCCCATGTCTTTCATATCAAAGCTTTTCATGAGAAAGGCTTTTGTAGTTTGTAGAAGTTTCTTACTGTTAGTGGCCAGTAAGATGTCATCTACATATAGTATAAGAAATATAAAATTTCTCCCCTAGTCTTTGAGTATATGCATTCATCCAACTTGTTTTCCTCAAAGCCAAAATTACTCATGACAGTATCGAATTTCTTATACCATTGCCTTGATGCTTGTTTTAAACCATAAATGGATTTATTCAATTTGCAAACTTGATTATTATTAATTGCAAATCTTTCTGGTTGAGTCATATGTATTTCCTCTTCCAAGTCTCCATTCAAGAAGGCTGTCTTTACATCCATCTGATGCAATTCTAGATCGAAATGAGCTACAAGGGCCATTAGGACTCTGAATGCATCCTTAGTCGAAACTGGTGAAAATGTTTCGTTATAATTGATGCCTTCCTTTTGATTGTAACTTTTAGCCACTAATCTGGCCTTGTATCTTTCAATCTTTCCATTTGCATCCCTTTTGGTTTTAAACACCCATTTGCATCCTATTGTCTTTATAGAGTTTGATTTGTCAATTAGATCCCAAGACTTTATTGTTTGACATGCTTGTCAATTCATCTTCCATGGTTTTCAGCCATTTGTCTTTGTTAGATGATTCCATAGCTTCCTTGAAACTAACTGGGTCATCATCTTCCCCCAAATCAAACTCCATTTCAGTTAAGTATACATGGTAGTCATCAGGTATTGCAGATCTTCTCTCTCTTRTGGATCTTCTTAAAGGTTMTGTAGTATGTATTGGTTCATGTGGTTGATCAGTCACAGGTTCAGGTACATGTTCARCCTCAGGTTSATGTATGTGAGCTTGTGACRATTCCAAAGATGGATTATCAGGGACTTGATCTATATTTTCAGTTATACTGGTACTTACAATAGGTATGGGTTGCAATGCAATATTCCYATCTTYAGGGATTRAAGATAGGTCATCTTCATGGTAAGTCATCCAGTTATCCAAATTTTGAGGAATTTGAGATGAACTTCCTATGTCATCATCTTCATTGAATATCTCATCGTAAAATATTGCCTTATTTGTTTCAAAAATTCTGTCCTCTTCCTGGGTTATAAAACTTATAACCCTTTGATTTTTCTGAGTATCCAATGAAGAATGCTGACAATGACCTTGAATCCAGTTTACTTAATTTTTCAATATGGTATTCTCTGTTCTCTGCCTTACATCCCCATACATGAAAATGGTTTAGACTAGGTTTGTAGCCATTCCACAGTTCAAAAGGTGTACCTTTTATTGCCTTGGTTGGTGCTCTGTTGCATATGTAGTTTGCTGTCTTTAATGCTTCTCCCCATAGGAATTTTGGTAAGCTGGATCTYGYGAACATGCTTCTCACCATGTCCATCAATGTTCTGTTCTTCCTTTCTGCCACCCCATTTTGTGTAGGAGTATAGGGCATTGTGTATTCAGCTTTGATTCCTACTTGTTCCAGATATATGGCAAATGGTCCTTTGTGCTGTCCCTTTTCAGAATATTTTCCGAAATATTCTCCTCCTCTATCTGACCTGACTATTTTGATGATTTTCTCAGACTGTCTTTCTACTTCTGTCTTAAATTGTATGAAACAATCCAAGACTTGTGACTTTTCAGTCATTAGAAAAATATGACAAAATCTTGAAAAATCATCAATAAATGTAACAAAGTATTTGTTACCGCATATTGTCTCAATTGGGAAGGGTCCACATATATCTGTATGAATTAATTCCAGAATGCATTGACTCCTCTTAGATGAGAAGTTCCTGGAGTTGGTCATTTTTCCTTTGAGACAACTTACACAAGTCTCAAAGTCAT
>NC_037544.1:6492239-6502689 GCF_001531365.2 Cynara cardunculus var. scolymus
ACGTTTGCTGAAGGATCTTTGGTGTGAGTGTTATTTTCTTGAAGTATCGTTGTCTCTGAATGAATTTCAAAACAAGTTCATCAGCGATCACTGAACAAGCTCAGTGTATGATCGCTGGAACTGAAATTACAGATACATAAATACATCGAAAGGAAAAAGGGATTATCAACAAATCAATGAGAGAGAGGATCAACAGTGTACCAGGAATGAATAGTCAATTTCGACCTTCATTTCCTTTAGCTTGCAAGAGGCGTCAATTCCTTGCAAGATGTATTCCCTGATACTACCCTGTCCATTAAAGTTCATCCTGATCAATTTATTCATAAGGTATCCGGTTTCTGCTTTATCCGATACCTTATATTTGTCTGCAATTGAGGCAAAGTAAACCTTAGCTAGATCAGACTCAGGTATGCCGCCCTTGACAGCATCAGTCATACATTTCTTAATGTATATCAAGGCTATCCTATTGTGTTTGTGCCATTCTTGATGCTTTAGTTTGACTTCTTTTGCTGCTGCTTGAGCAGGTTCTGATGGTGGATCTTCTTTGAGAACGTGATCATAGTCCAGAATGCCTAACATGAGCTCGATGTCCTCTTTCCATTTCTTGTAATTTACACCATTTAGTGGTGCAAAGTTAGCCATACTCATTGAGTATTGTGCTGAGAGCGACAAGGATCAAGATTGATCAGTCTTAATGAATAATTCTGAATTTTGTCTATAATGGAATAGAATCAATTCCTTTAATTTATGTAGTGACGTGAATCTCGGATTTAATTACCTTTTGTGAAAGCATATTTAATCCGAAATTCAGTCGTGTATAAATGTTTTGATCAGAACTGCTATGGCAGTATGTGAAAATTTAACACTTRTAAAAATTGCAATTTCTATATAAGAAAATTGCAATTTCTCAATTGTGATTCTTGACTACTGTGGTAGTATTCGAATCACATAAATCCTGTTTCACTATAGTGATATATGGATTTCCATGAGGGAATACAACAATCTGCTTATATACTAACATGCAGTATATGTGAATTTAAATATAAAAAGATAGTTTAGACTTCATCAAATTAAGCAGACTTGGGGTCGACTGAATTTCCTGGATCAATTTGGGTCGGGATATGTTATACTGGATAATAAACAATGTATATCGATACTCATATTAGTCGGGATAAACTATACCGACTTGGTAAGCGTCAATCGGGCTAATTTTCTAAGGAAGCCGATCAGGATCTTTTCCTATACCGGTTAGGACTTGTTTAATGAAAACGATCGGGACTTGTCCCTTGAAACCGATCAGGACTTGTCCTTGTATACTAATCGGGACTTGTCCTCTATGCCGATCGGGACTATACCGATCGGGCACTTTTTTTCAATCGGCGTCTATGAGTCGTTTTTATCAACATACTCATTTAACAGTAACTACAGATGAATAGCGATTTCCAGAATCTTAAGCATAGTCCTTTATAGTCGGTATGAATTAGAAATAAACAATAATTTGATGTATGAATCAGGATGAGACWATTTCCAGTTTCAACCAGAAAGTTATTCGGGAACATGATCAAGATGAACTAATTTCCAGAATATTTTATATTCAAGTCGATCCATCGTTTATCAATCGGTCAGTGTATCAAAATACTAATTCAATTCAGAGGTTAATTGCTCTGATATCAATTGTTATGAATACATAAACATGCATACATCTCATTAACCCATGAATTAAATTAAGTATATAATCGTAAGCGAGTAATCGAACATACCGGGAACGTTTGATGAAGAGMTCGTGGTTGTGTTGGTTTGTTCTTGTTCCATCCTTACCAGATCCACACTAAATTCTTATTCCATGATGGATTGGTTAAAACGGAGGGTTTGTGTTCTGTGTATGGATATGAACAATATGGCGTCAAAAATGAATTTATAAAAGATGAAGAGGCATGAAAACGGTCCTTCCATCAAGGCACCATTTCATGATACGCTTTCTCAAATAACTGCCATATATATACATTTTCCAGATATATATATATATATATATATATCATATATATAATAATAAATCATTTAATTGTTAATAGATAATTATCTTGTTCTCTTATATATATGTATATGTATGTATATATATATATATATATATATATTACACATCATCTAGAGACGGGTTCTAGAAATTTTTCCAAGTGGTGGGCCATTTGACTATAGAAAACAATTATATGGATATTTTTACAAAATATGATGATTAGTTCATTGTTTTTCTTATGTGACATCTTGTGTTCAAAACATTTATTGCAAGTTCTGTTTAGAACATAATAAATCTGAAATTAAAAGCTAAAAACTAAGGAAATGACTTTAACTGACCGAATTTGGGTCCGATGTGGAAGAAAAGTCTTGCCAACCAACTCTACCAACGGAAACATGCAAACCAAATTGATGCGGTGGCAAATTTCATGACCCAATAATTTTTTACACTACGACAGAAGAACGAAGCGGTAGCCCGTGCCACCGTATCCAATAGATTAGGGCCCCCCCTGGGTTAATAGATTTGCTTCCAATCAATCAGCCGACATGGTCGAAAGTGGTTCGGAGATATATTTTGTGTTACTAGCTAATGGGAGGAAGACTGATCAATTCTTTAGACATTGCTATTTATAACATCAAAAAGCTCTCGTTCGCTGTCTGCAAGGTGATGATGGTGTTTGCTGTTGCACACTCACTGGAGTGTTGCAGGTATTCTGGATGTACAGGTGAGAGTGAAGTTAGGCTCAATACTTGATGCTATATGTTGTAAATATACGTAAAGAAAATTTTGTACTGTCAATCAACATGGATTTCTTAACTTGTTGAAAAAGGAGTGCCGGATTCACATGTAATATGAATTATGTTTTATTAGTGTTGCAGAGGGAAATATCTTTATGCTTGCCTTTGCAATATGAACTTGCAAGCCACATATTGTGGGTAATTATTTCATGTAATTTGAATAGCAACCATGATGAAAAAAGTTCAGAGACTGAATGCTAATGTCTGATTGTTCTTCTCAGTTTCTTGGAAGCTGTAGATAAAAAGACCTTTTGTTGTAATGAGTTGAATAGTAGAGAGTAAAATTTCTGGAATGAAAAGCATATTCCTTTTATGCTTCAATTGGTACGATCAATCATCAGCAAACTAAACACCAACAAACAAAATGTACCATCAAGTTTTTGCTAGACAAAAAGACCTTATGCATTGGTTGAGCAAGAACGTATATGGTCTACAACTACTACACTGACCATCCTTCATTTGTCATTTTTTTCCTTTAAACTAGATATGAATATTATTTGATTTTTTCATTTTTTTATAGTGTAAAACCTTTTAGTCATGGATTTATTTCTTGTTATCATGCACATTAAGTTGCCAAAAGGACATGAAGTCAAATTGATTCAACGATACTCTAACAGTAGAGTATAATATAATCAAGGTGCATAAATTCAACATACATAAATTGTTCATCGTATGACAGAACAACAGACCACACACAAATAATCATTCAATATTCAGGGAATACTCTAAATGACGAATTTCTTGGAAGTAACATTAGTAGTAGCGAATATATCACAAGCTTTCACAAAAGTAGGTCTCTAAGGATGGGGTAGAGAAGGTTTAGGGAAGTCCTTGGGCAACTCTGGTATTTCTGGTTTGGGCAAGGTGGGCTTAGGAAGGTCATGGAATTCTGGCACCTTTGGTACTTCTGGTTTGGGCAAAGTAGGCAACTCTGGCTTTGGAAGCTCAGGAAGTGCGGGTTTTGGAATTTCAGGAACTGTGGGCTTCGGGATCTCAGGAACTGTGGGCTTGGGGATCTCAGGAAGTGTGGGCTTCTGAATCTCAGGAACAGTGGGTTTTGGAATCTCAGGAAGTGTGGGCTTCGGAATCTCAGGAACAGTGGGTTTTGGAAGCTCAGGAAGTACGGGTTTTGGAATTTCAGGAACTGTGGGCTTGGGGATCTCTGGAACTGTGGGCTTGGGGATCTCAGGAACAGTGGGTTTTGGAATCTCAGGAAGTGTGGGCTTCGGAAGCTCAGGAAGTGTGGGTTTTGGAATCTCTGGAATTGTAGGCTTCGGAAGCTCAGGAAGTGTGGGCTTCGGAATCTCTGGAAGTTCAGGCTTTGGAACCTTAGATATCTCCAAAAAGTTACGTGCCTCAGCACTGATCATCCCACCACTTATTGACGCTAAAGTGATCGAAACTAGTATGAGTGGTAGGAAGGAAATGAGATAGGAATTAGCCATTGAGATTGCGTTGGATTGATGAAGCCAATCAATAACTAAGAAGGTGTTTGAGTTGGATTGGGAACATATGTTTGTGGATTTGGATTTATATAGAAGATTGAGTCATGGAGAAGAGGGACCCATTGATGATGAGTTGGTGGGAATGACAAAGAAGTTGGCATTTTTAGTTCAACTTCTCGTCTGTACCTTAGACTTGCATGTATACTGTCCTATTTTTGGTTTCATATGTCTGATTATAATTAAGTCACTTAATTAGTTAGTATGTTTTTCTTATAGCTGTTTAACTGTTGTTCAGCAAACTCTAACCACATTGCTTGATTATTTTATTGTTTGACTAATTTTTCTTTTTTGTGAACTAATTGTAAATGTCTTTGAATCTCTTCTTTAGTTTCTTATATTACACTTTAAATATTCTTCTGTTTATTATATCATAATTTGACTTTTTTGTAAACACAATTTCACTCATTGTCGTAAATTGTCGAAAGTGTTTTTTAGTATTTGTAACATGTTCTTATTTTTACCATATTTAAAACAAGTTTATTAACATAATATCTATAGATCTATCTGATTAAAAGAAGACAGTTAAACATTGTAAGCTAGATAATCTTTACTATGCTATTTCACATTTGGTAAAAACTCTTAAAAGCAATTTTCTAAGTAGTAGTTTTGTCTTATTAATACATAACTTTTTAAAGTTCAAGTTTACAACTTATCACTGCATATGTACAACTAATTAAAGTTTTACTTTTGAATATACTAATCGATGAACACGTCGAAATAGAAGATAAATGTTGATCTAGCTCTATTATACACAGGGACGGAGCTAGGAATTTATGTTAAGGGGGGTTCGACGGTTGTACTTGTTCTAAATAACAACCATAAATATTGTTACTGTTTTCGTTAGTTTTTCAAAACCATTTTCTGAACCAGAAGTATTTTGAGGCGGTGATGTATTTCCTTTCGAAGAAAAACCGAATAACATTTTCATCAAAGGTACTAGTAACTTATTTTTTTCCACAATATCTGAAAACAATTATAGGCTTTTCCATAAATACTATTTCTAAATTGCATATGATAAATATTATATAGTAAGTTAGTTTTTTTCATGAACACATAAAAGCACAATGGTTAACCCGTATCGCTATTTTATGCATTGAAATTTTAAGATCTAACACTTGGGTATATAAATGAAAGAAACAAGGTTAAAGAGTAAAACTTGAAATGTAAATTAAACTACAAGAACTTGTTTGTAAATTTTAAAAAATCTAGAACCGGGACGGTGGTTACAGGCATCTTTCATGAAATGTATGCATTATGTGTTAGAAGGTAGGCTTACCCAAGAGACTTAGGGGTTGTTAAGTTTATTTTTTGTTAATACATGTATGGATAAAGTTGTCTGTATTGATAAAGCTGTATGTATGACATAACATAAGCTGTTGTTCGTTATCGGACTGAATAAAACAGGTTGAACATATAAAATGTCAATTTTACCGCTCAGTCTATTTTTTTTAACCCAATTCAAAAAGCCATCTGGCCTCCATCTCCTGCCATGGAAGCCACCGAAAGCCATCGATTCATCACCCAATCTATTACCGGTTATCTCGTGAGAAAGATAGGGGAAAGAAGTGGGGGGGGGGGGGCAGAGAATGAAGATGATGGTGGTTGACCGGTGATGGCAAGGGACGCTCCGATGAGGCATGGAGGAGTTGTTTTACGTAGAGCTTCAGGGGATGGGGATGGAGATGGAGGCGGTGGGTTCCTTTTTACGTAAATGAACGTTGGTTCACACACACACACACATATATATTTATACTACTTTATAAAGCAAATTTGGCCAAAGTCTTAAAAATACCTTAACATGCATAAGGTACTACCCTTTAATGCAGAAAGTCTTAAAGTCTTAAAAATGTACAACTTTTTTATGCATTTTCAATTTAGGGTACTAGCCTTTAATGCAGAAACACCTTCACTGCCTCTATCACGTGAAGATGGCCACCTTCACACACCTTCACACGCTCTCCTATCCCACACCGATTCAGTCTCCAAGATTCACCAACGCACGTCGATTCTCTCTATCTCTATCGCACGCCGATTCTCTCTCTCTCTCTCTCTCTCTCTCTCTATCGCACGCTCTCCTCTCCTCAGGCGACTTATAAATATCAATCACTCTCTTCACACACGCTCCTATCGCCTCCCTCTTCAAAGCGACAATTCACAATTGATTTCCCAAGATGTTCGATTCAGGCTCTCGGTATGATTCACAATTGATTTCTGAATATGGTGAGTTCTAATATTTCCCTCTTTAAATGTTCCAATTCTTACTTTAATTGTGATTAGGGTTTTGTTCAAATCATGTGAGATCCAAGGATGGGTTCTTTCATCAATGTTTGTTTGAAACTTCATTTGTTTATCCTGGTAAGCTTCCAGGCAAAACACCCCATATAAAGCGTTATTATTGCTTCGATTTTGGACTAATAGATGCAGACTTTGAACCGAGGTTGGGGGATTGTGGGTTGGGTAAGGTGATGTAGGGTTTTAATGGAAGGGCATTTGGGTATAATGCTCCTGAATGTATCCCAATATTCAGGTATTTCAAAGTGTGTTTGAATTTGATATAGTGTGATTTATGGGGATTTACAGGAAAGGAACAATAGGATCATATTGGGATTAAATCTCTTTTTATGATGGAACTTTAGACTAACAATTACATAGCTACAAGTTATCCTAATGAAAAAAGCTGTTAGACTATCTAGATCAGCAGGTTGGCCCTCTAATGGAACAGGTCGCTCCAACATGTATAAGAAGAGAACCATCCAAGCATTGAACACATTTGGATCAAACAATTTCTTTGGAATCTCCAGCTGCACAACATTCCACAACAATTTTTTGTAAATAGGACTTCCGTTCACTATAAGTGTATAAATTAATCCCTATTGTTTTCGCAACTTAAAAGTTATTTAGTGACCCCATAGGATATTTCAATGCAGTAACTTACATAAATGGATGCAATATATTTTGCAGATGACCTGAATAGATGACCCTTAGCTATTTCAAAACATGTAACATAGGTGCAGCCAATTGGTCGTTTTAGCTAGCTTATGGGTGGATGAAGTATAATTTCAACTAAAATGCAACTACCTAATAAAAAACTTGAGAGCTTAAAATAGACAGGGAAAAGCATTACAAAATCTAAAATTAGTATATCTTTTGAAGAACATAACAATTATTAGACCTTCGTACCAAAGGAAGAGCCAAAGGAAGAGCCCATATTTGATCTTTTAGTGCCAAATGGATTACTATCTAACTTAATTGACAAAAAGGGTACATCATTATGTAGAAGAATTTGATGACTACATTTAACTAAATAGAGAAAATTAAATAGAAACACTTTTTGAGCTAAATCTAAGAAACCTATGTCATTTGTTAAGCACTTGGTTTGAACCTCTACATCAGAAGTGACTCTCTTTCGCAGTACCAAAAAGTAAATTTTAATGGAAGTTACAAGCAAGTCAATGTTCTTGTCTAATAAGCATTATGTATTGAGATGAGCAACTCAATGTAATCTCATTTAACATGGGGGAAAAGAATTACTTTTGGCTCATCATGTTTATATTAAGTGTGATCATCAATTAAAAGAGTATGGGCTGATTTAAGTCTCTGTTTAGTTTGACTGGCTCTTATATGTTTTTTAAGTAATTGCTCTTTTTGTTGGTAATTCTCCCATTTTGATCTTCTGATTAACTGTTGAATATAGGTTCAATGAATTTGGCAATGATGGTGGATCAGCAGCAAAAACCCTTGTGCCCAAGTTCAGTGTGTTCTCAAAGCATGTCACAGCACACACYGGGTTCCAAGTGCCAGAATTTGAGGCAARAATCGCTGCTTAGTTCTCAATAGGATTGAACCCGTGGTTATTACCACATACATCTAATTTTCATTATGGTGATATGACTTCTATAGATCAAAATTTTAGTTGCTGGAGCTATAGCCCTGAAGGGTATCGGAAGCCTCCTTTTCATCTTTGGCAGCACAATTGGTGCTTTTCTTCTGGTTAGTAACTCATATGATTATAAGCATCGTTTTCTTYRATTGTTGGYTAAGGAGTAAACCGTTAAAGCTTTTGTTTTGTTTCAGATTCTGCACTAGCTGATTGCTACTCCCATCTTGTATGATTTCTACAACTATGACGTAGAGAAGAAAGAATTCTCTCAACTTTTTATCAAATTTACACAGGTTAGAATGACACACACCCCCTCTTTATTTTTGGTTGATTGTTTCATATAGTCAAATAACCAAACCAAACCAAACTAGCCCCCATACACATGGGTATATCCTACCGAGGTGGGGCCATGGGTACTATGTACGCAAACCTGATTTCTACTATAAAAAGTAGAGCGACTATGTAGAAGTTTAGTTAAAAATGGATTTTGTGGATTTTTGAAGAATCTGGCACTGTTGGGGGGACTCATGTTTTTCATTGGCATGAAGACCTCAATGCTAAGAAGACCATTAAACAAGAAGAAGGCTTCCAAATCAAAGACAGTCTGAGTGATGGTGGTTTTGTTTGTACTTGATTTTCCCTTTTCCCTTTTCTATTTGTTTATTGTCTTTTGCTTCAACACTTGCAATGCTGCATCTTCTTCTGTAATGTTTAGGAATCATATGGATTTTTGGTCTTTCTTTTCAGTGTATACAATTAATTCATATTTTGTTTGCTCTCAAAGTTGTTAAACAACCATTATTTACTGTTCACTATTCCTAATGTAAACCATAAGCAAACCTCTTCCGATATACATTTGTAGAGTCGTTTAAATATGTTGGATTTTAAATATATTGGATTTTAAACTACCATACAATTTTTTTCATCGATAGTCTGTAATTGGAACCATAACTCTTATTTATTCAAATTGTATTAATATATAAAGACCAAGTGTAACCTATATCATTGTTAAATTTTATCTTATAAAACTCGTGGAACTTTAAAATCGTTAAAATTCATGGCTCCCGCCGCATTGCGCGGGTACACAACTAATATATATATATATATATATATATATATATACACACACACACATATAAGGAAGATCAAATGTTAACCAACAATTTTGTGTTAACTTTAAAAACCATGGCAACCAATCAAATTTCATTCTTTTTGTAGGTTTATGTCATTTTCATATTTTAATTACAAGGGTATTTCAGTAATTTGATTTGATATGTAACTCCCAAACAATTAATGGGGAGTTACAAATCATCAAATTCCAAAAAATATGCATTTATAATATTAATATTTTTTTTAATCTTGATCTTCCATGTTCATTGTTTTATCGGTTTTTAATTCGCAAAGAAAACACGGTAGTAAAAAATTTCGGTATCGATCAAGCTAATATGGATAAACGCAATAGAAAATAAATCAACAACAATGAGAAGATTAAAATGGTTTATGATAACAATCGGAGTTCGAGGTCGGGAATTAAAGAAATTAACCAAAGTGAATGTCTTGGTAATAGATTTTTATTTTTTTAAGATTCGTTTTAATCGAATTATGTTCATTACGATGTGTTTTTTTTTTGTAATTCATCTTGTATTGATAGCTTTTTTTTTAATTATTAAAATACGTACCTAATTCACATGTTCAAATGGAATTACATGCACGACCCATTTTCATATTGTCATATTACCGATTTTTATTAATCATGAACCATTGTGTTCATGTTACTTATATCATATGAACACAAGTATTATTTTTTAAGCTTGATACCAAATTTTTATATTTGTGTAAGTGTTTGCACCCGGTGTTCATAGCGTTGGGTTATGTGTTCATATATTTTATACGATATGAAAAAGGGGTGAACAACCATATAAGATCATAAACATCTATGAACAAGGGTGAACACGATATGAACAAGGGGTAAACAACCATATAAGATCAGAAACATATATGAACAAGGGGTGAACTTTAAACGGTGTGGATGCAATGCATGTATAAAACTCATATTGATAAAAGATCGCTCCTGAATGTGTTTATAATGAAGGAACTATTATTCACAAACTGTTCATATCGTGTTCATACCTGTTTTTTTTATTTATTTCCTTTCGTATAGCAGTTATTCTTATTATGTTCATATTGTGTTCATAAATGCTATGCAGTCCAAGTTCATATATATGTCAAATTTTTGTTCGTATTTGACACAATG
>NC_037544.1:6503419-6507459 GCF_001531365.2 Cynara cardunculus var. scolymus
AAATTAACTATTTAAAAATTTTTGTTTGTTTAATTTTCTTAATTCAATTTTTTTATTATAATTTAATTTAACGTAACGAAGTAACTTAATTTAGGTTTCATAATATATTTTTTATAAAGATAATAATTAAGTATTATGTTAGAACTCAATAATTATCGATAATTATATTTTAGATTTTTTTATATTTTAAAATGAGATGTTTATCCTCTATTTGATTATGTTTATCCGCAGTTAGTTACACGAATTCAAACATAGAGTTTTAATAAGTTGTATTTATGCACAATTTACTTGTAATCTTGAATTTTAAGTAATATGCATCAATAAATAGTATTTTATGCATACATATGGTTTTTAAGAGTTTTTGTCAAATGCTTTATAATATAGTTTTTGTAACTCCCAATTAATTAATGCATGATATGGGAGTTACATAATTTTTTTTTACCTAAATACCCTTTTCAACTTTGTTCACTTATCTTTATGAAATTTTAAATTTTAAAAAAGAAATTTTTATCATGATTAACACCGTCTATTAAAAGATTGAATAGCCAAGATCGGTTAACGAAGTTAACGCAAAAGCTTTGGTTAACATTTGATATATATATATATATATATCTTTTCAGATTTACCAATCATGATTCACATATGAATTATTTATTTTTACATTCTTTTAACTTTTTTGTGTCTTTATTTAAGCCTTCCTAGTATACACACATATATATATTTGCTAAAACCTAAGCATCTCTAAGGTATAAATTTATAAACGATAAACCTAAGTAAAATGCAATAAACAATGAAATTATATATAGAATTACATTCATATATTATTTTTTTTAAAGTTTTATCCACGTAACATTGCTCAGATCGATGCAACAACTAGTTGAACACCAACTAGATATTGTCTAATGGTTTTGTGGTTTTATAGATTATGAGAATTCAGGGTCATGTCGAAGGATGTATCAATGTATCATTGTTAAGGGCAATATAGCCTTTTGAAAATACGCACAAACATTTATTGTTAAGGAGAATTCAGCCCTAAAATCAAGCTGGGTTTCTTGAAAATTTGAGGTAAACTATAGTTGTTTTTGGTGAACTCGTCGTATATGTTAACCTTTCAATTTAACTACTTATTGGAGATAGTTGATTACGAAAAATTGATTGAAGATTTGTTTCCAACAATGTTAAAATAATGATTCTATGTAAATGAAATCTCTATGTTACTTTATCAATATATATATATATACACATATGATATAAACTATTATATTTTATTTATATATTACTTATTCGTTCGATCTATGGTTTTGATATAAGTGTAATAGGTCATCAAAAAGATTGGAACGGCCATATGAGCACTCTATCTTACACTTATTTTATTCATTGGAATTAAATTTAATTTAAATATTTTGTAGGTAGCGGTCTTTACCTTTATGTTAAAGGGAACAATTTTATTTTCTAGTCTTGCATTATTGCATACGGTCCTAACCGGTCATCAGTTTTCAACTAAGTCAAATTTCCACATGCGTTGGGCTCAAGTTCTTGAATTGCCTTCTGGGACGCTACCATGAACTTGGAATTGGAAACCCCTTTCAAATCAATATTTTCTTTGCTCAATGCAAGCAAATCAATCAACTAGCACTCGTGTTTGATTTCCTTCAATAGGTTGAATGTCATCTAGAGACGGGCTCTAGAAATTTTTAGAAGTGGTCATATCATTCGACTATAGGAAACAATTATATGGTTACTTTTACAAAATATGATGGTTAGTTCATTGTTTTTCGTATTTGACGTCATGTGTTCAAAACTTTTATTGCAAACTCTTTTTAGAACATAATAAATCGGAATCTAAAAACTAAGAAAACAACTATAATAGGACCGCACTCGGGTCTGATGTGGAAGAAAAAAGCCTCGCAAACCAACTCTATCGAGTGAAACTTGCAAACCAAATTGATGTGGTGGCAAATTTCATGACCCAGTAATTTTTTTACACCACGACGGAAGAACGAAATGGTAGCCCGTGCCGCCATATCCAATAGATTAGGTCCCCCTGGGTTATTAGATATGCTTCCAATCAATCAGCCGGCATGGTCGAAAGTGGTTCGGATTTTGTCTTACTTGCTAATGGGAGGAGAGGACTGGTCAATTCTTTAGACATTGCTATCTGTAGAATCACCAAGCTCTCTTTCGCTGTCTGTAGGTGATGATGGTATTTGCTATTGTACACCCACTGGAGTGTTGCAGGAGTTGCCTGGATGTAGCAGGTGAGATTGAAGTTAGGCTCAATACTTGATGCTATATGTTGTAAATATACCTAATGAAAATTTTGAACCTTCAAGCAACATGAGTTTCTTACCTTCTTGATTTGTCATTTTTTTTCCTTTAAATAGATATGAATATTATTTGATCTTTTCATTTTTTATAGTGTAAAACCTTTTAGTCATGGATTTAGTTCTTGTTATCATGCACATTAAGTTGCCAAAAGGAGATGATATCAAATTGATTCAACGATACTCTATCAGTAGAGTATAATATAATCAAGTTGCATAAATTCAACATACATAAATTGTTCATCGTATGACAAAACAACAAACCACACATAAATAATCATTCAATATTCAGGGAACACTCTAAATGACGAATCTCTTGGAACTAATATTAGTAGTAGTGAATTAATCACAAGCTTTCACAAAAGTAGGTCTCTAAGGATGGGGTAGAGAAGGTTTAGGGAAGTCCTTGGGCAACTCTGGTATTTCTGGTTTGGGCAAGGTGGGCTTAGGAAGGTCATGGATTTCTGGCACCTTTGGTACTTCTGGTTTGGGTAAAGCAGGCAACTCTGGCTTTGGAAGCTCAGGAAGTGCGGGTTTTGGAATTTCAGGAACTGTGGGCTTGGGGATCTCAGGAAGTGTGGGCTTCTGAATCTCAGGAACAGTGGGTTTTGGAATCTCAGGAAGTGTGGGCTTCGGAATTTCAGGAACAGTGGGCTTGGGGATCTCTGGAACTGTGGGCTTCGGGATCTCTGGAACTGTGGGCTTGGGGATCTCAGGAACAACGGGTTTTGGAATCTCAGGAAGTGTGGGTTTTGGAATCTCAGGAATTATGGGCTTTGGAAGCTCAGGAAGTGTGGGCTTCGGAATCTCTGGAAGTTCAGGCTTTGGAACCTCAGGTGTCTCCAAAAGGTTACGTGCCTCAGCATTCGTCATCCCACCACTTATAGATGCTAAAGTGATCAAAACTAGTATGAGTGGTAGGAAGGAAATGAGATAGGAATTAGCCATTGAGATTGCGTTGGATTGATGAAGCGGATCAATAACTAAGAAGGTGTGTGAGTTGGATTGGGAATATATGTTTGTGGATATGGATTTATATAGAAGATTGAGTCATGGAGAAGAGGGACCCATTGATGATGAGTTGGTGGGAATGAGAAAGAAATTGGCATTTTTAGTTCAACTTCTCATCTGTACCTTAGAAATTGTCCTATCTTGTCAAACTTGAGAGGGAGTGGGGTTGGAAAAATGCTCATCTTTTTATTTGTTTGAGTGTCTCAAATTTCTGATTATAATTAAGTCACTTAATTAATTACTATGTTTTTCAGGTCGGAACATATATATATATATAGGGTATATTTCTTTTACAACCTTGTGTATTTGTACAACCCTTGCAACCCAATTAATTGAGATATTTATAGAAATGATGAGAGTTCATTTATTATGATTTGAATATTTATGGAATATAAATAGAGTTCATTAATTATGATTAATACTTTATATTAGTAAACAATCAAAACTTCTATGAAATCACATATTCATCAAATGAAATGAACGGTTGAGATTGGGTTGTATTGGTTGCACAAATGTCAAGGGTTGTATAATAACCAACCTCTCTCTCTCTCTCTATATATATATATATATATATAAATGAGCGATCAAATAAAAATCACCCTCATTTGTAAAAACCGTACAAACCACCCTCATACGTCGATTTCATTGTTTAATCTTATGAAATTTTTTCATGAAATTGTTTCATATAATACTTTTTTTGATGAA
>NC_037544.1:6507974-6509476 GCF_001531365.2 Cynara cardunculus var. scolymus
TTTCACTCATTGTCGTAAATTGTCGAAAGTGTTTTTTAGTATTTGTAACATGTTCTTATTTTTACCATATTTAAAACAAGTTTATTAACATAATAGCTATGGACCTATCTGATTACAAGAAGACAGTTAAACATTGTAAGCTAGATAATCTTTACCATGCTATTTCGTATTTGTTAAAAACTTTTAAAAACAATTTTCTAAGTACCAGTTACGGCTTATTAATACATAAGTTCAAGTTTACAACTTATCGCATACGTAAAACTTGTTAAAGTTTTACTTTTGAATTCTATATACAAATCGATGAACACGTCGAAATAGAAGATAAACGTTGATCTAGCTCTACTATACACAGGGACGGAGCTAGGAATTTATGTTAAGGGGGATCCGACGGTTGTACTTTGTTCTAACTAACAACCATAAATATTGTTGCTGTTTTCGTTAGTTTTTCAAAACTATTTTCTAAACCAGAAGTATTTTGAGGCGGTGATGTATTTCCTCTCGAAGAAAAACCGAATACCATTTTCATCAAAGGTACTAGTTACGGCTTATTATTATTATTATTATTATTATTATTATTATTATTATTATTATTATTATTATTATTATTATTATTATATAATGTTTTCTTTTTCAAAATATCTGAAAACAATTATAGGCTTTTCCATCAATACTATTTCTAAATTGCGTATGATAAATATAATATAGTAAGTTAGTTTTTTTCATGAACACATAAAAGTATCATGGCTAACTTGCTATTTTATGCATTGAATTTTTAAGATCTGACACATGGGTATTTAAATGAAAGAAACAAGGTTAAAGAGTAAAACTTCAAATGTAAACTAAACTAGAAGGACTTGTTTGTAAATTTTAAAAAATTAAGAAAACGGGACGGTGGTTTCAGTCATCCTTCATGAAATGTATGCATTATGTGTAAGAAGGTAGGCTTACCCAAGAGGCTTAGGAGTTGTTCGGTTTATTTTTCGTTAAGACTTGTATGGATAAAGATGTTTGTATTGATAAAGTTGTATGTATGACATAACATAAACTGTTGTTCGGTTACCGGACTGAATAAACAGCTTGAACATATAAAATGAACTTGCAAGCCACATATTGTGGGTAACTATTTCATGTAATTTGAATAGCAACCATGATGAAAAAAGTTCAGAGACTGAATGCTCATGTCTGCTTGTTCTTCTCAGTTTCTTGGAGCTGCAGATAAAGTATAACCTTAAGTTCTCTATTAGAACGCATCTGCATCCTAAAAACACCTTTTGCTGTAATGAGTTGAATAGTAGAGAGCAAAATTTCTGGAATGAAAAGCATATTCCTTTTATGCTTCAACTGGGACGATTGATCATTAGCAAACTAAACACCAACAAACCAAATGTACCATCAAGATTTTGCTAGACTCAAAGACCTGATGCATTGGTTGAGCAAGAACGTATATGGTCTACAACTACCACTACAAAAATGCTGGGTATCAGCGAGGGAAAATTCCCTCG
>NC_037544.1:6509576-6519440 GCF_001531365.2 Cynara cardunculus var. scolymus
GAGGGATCAGCGAGGGAATGTGTTTTTTGTCATTTCCCTCGCTGATCCCTCGCTGATCTGCGAGGGAAAAATTCCCTCGCTGATAGTCGTCGCTGATACCTGGTTTTCTAGTAGTGTTACAGAATAGAAAATGTTTATTTTCTGTATAATTTATGAAAGGCTAAATCTAAAAGATTCAAATAGTTCTAATTTGATTTAGTCTGACTCCTTATTTATATAGTCGGAATTACTGATTGACTATAACTCAAATAAGGTTTAGTAATCATCTGTAACATAAATATAATTATCTTAAACTTTAATATAATTACACATACTTACAGTTACAGATAACACTGTAATTATCATAATCACTTTCAACACATATTTTCATAGTTATCCTCCAAGAATAATTATATCCATAATCAACATGATTTAATCCAGGTTTCTACAAATGGAAGCAAACGTATTTTTTGTATGCGATTCTATAGGTTTACATACTCCCCAACAGTATCCCGTGTGACACGCGTCGTGGGCATATACTAACTTACAAAGCTTAATCGACAAATTAGGTCCAATGCATCGAGACACATCCCGATTTCTATGTTTCATTTTATTCTTTATCTATGTCAATATAATACAATTTTATGTGATTTTGAGAAAACGATAATGTTTTTAATTTTGAATAAGATATAAATTTGAAAATATCATAAAATTTTGAAAAAGATATATCAATATTAATATCAAATTAACTATTTAAAAGTTCTAATTTTTTTGTAATTTCTTTAATTCAATTTTTTTATTATAATTTAATTTAACGTAACGAAGTAATTTAATAATATAATATATACTATATTATAAAACATTTGACAAAAACTCTTAAAAACCATTTTGTATGCATGAAGTACTGCATATTGATGCATATTACTTAAAATTCAAGATTGCAAGTAAATTATATATAAGTACAACTTATTAAATCTCCATGTTTAAATTCGTATAACTAATTGCAGATAAACATAATCAAATAGAGGATAAACATTTCATTTTAAAATATAAAAAATCTAATACATAATTAGAATAATTATCGAGTTCTAACAAAGTAATTAATTATTATATTTATTAGAAAATTATATTATTAAATCAAATATAAATTACTTCGTTATTGAACCTAAATTAAATTATAGTAAAAAATTGAATTAAAAAATTACACAAAAATGAAGAATTTTAAATAGTTAATTTGATACTAATATCGAAATATTTTTTGTTAAATTTTTATGATATCTTCAAATTTATATTTTTTTCAAAAATAAAAACATGTTTTTTTTCAAAATCACATAAGACCATACTATAACATCGACTGAAATAAAAAATAAAATGAAATATTAAAATCAAGATGTATCTCGCTGCATTGCACGAGTACCCTTCTAGTTCTTTATTAAGATAATCATTAAGTATTCCATTAGAACTCAATGATTATCCTAATTATATTTAAGATTTTTTATATTTAAAATGAGATGCTTATCCTGTATTTGATTATGTTTATTTGCAGTTAGTTACACGAATTCAAAGATAGAACTTTAATAAGTTGTACTTATGTACAACTTACTTGTAATCTTTAATTTTAAGTAATATGCATTAATAATCAGTACTTTGTGCATAAAAAATGGTTTTTAAAAGATTTTGTCAAATATTTTATAATATAGTATAGATTTTAACATAGTTCTTGAAGATATTTCTTATGAAGTTTAATTTAAAAATGAAAAGAAAAAAGAAGATAAAAGGTGATTAATGCAATTTCAAAAAAGAGAAGGGGGTTGTTGGTAAAATTGGCACCCATCTTTTTAATGGTGGGACAGGTTTGGGATGGTGGCTGGTAGAGACTTAATAGACAAAGAGATTCTTTCCACACCTAAATAGAGACAATTTATTATGACCAAGTCTTCAAATGAAATTGCGAGCTTGACTTTTGACACTTTCCAAGATCAGAAAAACTCCAATTTATAAACCCATGTATCAAAGATCCATCTCAACAAAAAAGCATTGCCCAATTTCATTAATCGTCTCTTGTACTTACATGGTTTAGTTGATATTCATGCAATCATGGTGTTTCCAGATACAATCTGATTGCTGGTTACTTCTTTCTTTTCTTGATCCCTTATGTAGCTTCACTCCGTTTCGATTTGCCAAATATCGGTCCAGCGAATCAGAATCGGGAGATAATAACAGAAGGTGATGGAGCTTATATCTCCAGCAGTGGAATCCAGGTGACCCCAGATGAAATTGGAGATCGGAGAAGGAAAGCAAGACGGGCGAGATACTTTGAACCGCTTCATCTTTGGAACAACGCAACTGGTGAGCTAGCAAGTTTTGCTACCAATTTCTCCTTTGTCATTGATTCAAGGTCAAATGGGGATTACGGTGATGGCCTCACATTCTTCCTTGCTGAGAATAATTCTATGATCGCACGCGGTGCAACTATGGGGCTTCCGATCGATCAAGACACCATTGTGGCAACAAATCGATTTGTTGCAGTGGAGTTTGATACTTATGAGAACAATTGGGATCCAAGAGATTCTAACAATATTTACATAGGTAATCATGTAGGTATCACCATAAGCAATCTCACTGGTAACTCTCTCACCTCTGTTAGATCTCAAGGATGGTTCAGCAATATAACTGGTGGGGCAACTTGTCAAGCTTGGATCACATATGATTCTATTTCTAAAAACCTTAGTGTTTCCTTCACTGGTTTTCGAAATAATACAACTGTACATCAAGATGGACTTTATTACACCATTGATCTAAGAGATGTGTTAACGGAAAGGGTCATTTTTGGGTTTTCAGCAGCAACTGGAGCTTCATTCCAGAAAAACAATGTTAAATCTTGGAGTTTCAGTAGTTCGGATATACAAAATGATGAAATCGGCAGCCTGCCACCAAACCCCGGCCCAGATCCAGTGGGTGACAAAAATAGCAACGTGGTTGACAAAAATAGCAACGTGGTATTAATAGTTGGATTATCTGTTGCAATCACTTTTCTGGCGGTGGCTGCCTTTGTTTTGTGGAGGAAGAAGAGAAAAAACAAGGAAGATGAAGTTGAAGAACTCGAATTTGATGTTGAGATGAACAAAGAATTCGAGATGGGTACAGGGCCTACAAGATTCTTTTACCACGAATTAGCTCAGTCGACCAGTAACTTTGCAGAAAATGAGAAACTTGGGGAGGGAGGTTTCGGTGGGGTTTATAGAGGTTTCTTAAAAGATTCGAGAACATATGTAGCAGTCAAACGGGTGTCCAAGACTTCCAAACAAGGAATCAAGGAGTATGCATCAGAAGTCAGGATCATTAGCAGATTGAGGCATAGAAATCTGGTTCAACTCATTGGCTGGTGCCACGAGAAAAGAGAACTACTGCTTGTTTACGAGTTAATGGAAAATGGAAGCTTAGATTCACATCTCTTCAAGGCAAAGAGCTTGTTGACATGGGGCACAAGATATAAAATTGCACATGGCCTTGCTTCTGCTTTGCTATACCTACATGAAGAATGGGAGCAATGTGTTTTGCATAGAGATATCAAATCGAGTAATGTGATGTTGGACTCAAATTTCAATCCAAAGCTTGGCGATTTTGGGTTAGCAAAGTTGGTTGATCATGAGAAAGACTCACAAACAACAATGTTGGCTGGAACCTTGGGTTACATGGCTCCTGAATGTTTAGTGACCGGCAAGGCAAGCAAGGAATCAGATGTGTTTAGCTTCGGAGTAGTTGCATTGGAAATAGCTTGCGGAAGAAAACCCATCGAGTACAAGGTTCAAGAAAGACAAATAAGATTAGTAGAATGGGTTTGGGAGCTGTACGGGACTGGGACTCTTTTAGAAGCAGCAGATCCACGACTTGGGTTGGATTTTGAGGAAGATGAAATCAAACGTCTGATGATCGTTGGGTTATGGTGTGTGCACCCTGACTCAGACTTTCGCCCATCGATGAGACAAGCTATTCAAGTACTTAACTCCGAAGCTTCCCTACCCATTCTCCCCTTAAAGATGCCAGTGGCGTCTTACTTGCCCCTTCCAATTTCTTCATTATATAGCGTCGATTCGTCAAGTAGCATCTACAACACAGATTCTTCAAAGCAAACTACAACTTCATCAACTACTTCTCCATCTGTGTCACTGTTGCATTCAATGCAATGACATGCATTAAATTTCAGTTTATCAACAACCTTCTCCGCTCAGAAAGTAGAGCTTTTGGTTTGAGTTATAATATTTTGACGATTGTTATTCAGCATCATAAATGTGATACTTGACGATGCCTTTTCAAGTAAACTTCAAAGCGCTTATATACAACACCTATAATCATTAGACACTTTAATATAAAAAAAAGGTAATATGTTAACTTCATAATATGCATTTTCAAAATCATTATTGTAATTTTCACTATTAGAAAACTGCGGATTTCCGACGGATTCCCGGTGGACAACATAAAAGTCAACTTTCGTTGACTTCAGCCAGAAATACGCCGTTATTTATATTCCGGCATTATTTCCAGCGGATTTCCGACGGATTATACAAATTAAATATTTATGAAATTATTAATTTTTTTTACAGTAAGTTACCGCAGGATTTTTGATTATTTTTTTAAGATTAACGTCCGTCGAAAAATAATTAAAGATCAAAATTTATTATTTAAATTACGGGCGGATGCCAACCGGTAATCCACCGGTAATTTAAAATAATAAATTCTTCAAGTTTTTTTTAAAAAATATACTACTGTTTTCCGGTGACTATTTTCCAGCAGACTGCTCGGTTAATCTCAGCAGTTTCCGCCGCCACAGTAATGAATATTTGTTTGCTTTGGAACAATTTAGTTTTCGTTTGGAACAAGTGTGTACTACTTTTGCCAGGATAGTTGTGTCGGACATTTCTTGTTTTTAGTTTAATGTATGATGTTTAACGACATTTCATTTTTTTTAGTTTGTTTTTAATATTTACAAGATCTACAAGTTTTAAATATTTAGGAAAAGTATTTTCTAGAGCTGGGTGATTTTTCGTCCGGTAGATTACCGGCGGATTTATTTAAAGAATAAAAATAAGAATTTTAAAAATTAAATTAAATTACCGGCGGATTTCTGGAGGACACTTTCGCCAGTAATTTAATTCATTTATTTAAATCTTATTAATAATTTCTTAATTTAATTAAGATTTTTTTAAATAAACTAAAAAAAGTTGGCTAAATGGCTGCCCAAAAACCAAAAATCCGCCAGTAAATCTATCGAGAAAAGAATCACCGGCCTCTCATTTCCCGGCAGCTATATCCGCCGTAAGCTCTATTTCTCAACGGATGACAGATATGGCCGTCGGAAAAAGTGACTGGTTTGGTAGTGTTTGAACATTAATATCATATAACATTTGTTTTAATTTTTATACTAACCATATTTTTATATCTTTTTCCCAGAAAAATTCTTATTATTTTAATATTTTAAGCATAAGTTTTGAATTTTGACAACAATACAAAAACGTGTTATATAAGTCAATAATTTGTCATACTTATCAGCAGATTAGTAACATCTTTCTTATAATTTAAACAAATGTTCTAAAACATGAGTTGAAGGATACTCGCATAATGCAGCGAGATATATCTTGATTTTAATGTTTCGTTTTATATTTTGGGTATATCGATGTTATAATGCGATTTTATGTGGTTTTAAGAAAAAGAAAAAGAAAATGTTTTTTTAATTTTTGAATGAAATATAAATTTGAAGATATTATAAAGTTTTGAAAAAATAATCGATATTATCACCAAATTAACCATTTAAAAGTTTTTGTTTTTGTATAATTTCTTTAATTCAACTTTTGATTATAACTTAATTGAAGTTTAATAACGAACTAATTTATTTTTATTTTAAAAAATAATTTTTTTTAAAACAATAATTAGGTATTTTGTTAGATTATGTTTACCTATAGTTAGTTACAAGAATTCAAACATGGAGCTTTCATATGATGTATGCATGCACATTCTACTTATAATCTTAAATTTTAAGTAATATGCATCAGTAAACAGTACTTTATGCATAAAAAATTATTTTTAAGAGTTTTTATTAAATACTTTATTATATAGTATAGATTAGGTTCTCCCAACCAACATTTCTTATTTTTCCCCCACTTAAATCGCGTTGACAATTTCATCTTAACTAAGTCTTGATTTGAATTTGCCAACTTGAAAGAAAGAATCAAAGACTACTTTCTTATTTTTTTCTTGATACTTTCCAAGATTAGAAAAACTCTAATTTAATCCCACCACTAAACCTATATATCAAAGATCCATCCTAACAAAAAAGCATTGCCCAATCTCATTAATCTTCTCTCGTACTTGCATGGTTTAGTTGATATTCATGTAATCATGGTGTTCTCCAGATACAATCTGATTACTAGTTACTTCTTTCTTTTCTTGATCTCTTATGCAGCTTCACTCAGTTTCGATTTGCCAAATATCGGTCCAGCGAATCAGAATCGGGAGCTAATAACAGAAGGTAAAGGAACTTATATCTCTGGCAATGGAATCCAGGTGACCTCAGATGAAATGGTAGATCGTTCCCAGATAGCAGGACGGGTGACATACGCCCGACCACTTCATCTTTGGAACAACGCAACTGGTGAGCTAGCAAGTTTTGCTACCAATTTCTCCTTTGTTATTGATTCAAGGGATAGTGGAAATTACGGTGATGGCCTCACATTCTTCCTTGCTGAGAATAATTCTATGATCACACGTGGTGGAGCCATGGGGCTTCCAACCGATCCAGTCACCTCTATTGCAACGAATCGATTTGTTGCAGTGGAGTTTGATACTTATAAGAACGATTGGGATCCAAGAAATTCTAACAATAAGTACATAGGTGATCATGTAGGTATCACCATAAGTAATTTCACTGGTAACTCTCTCACCTCTGTTAGATCTCAGAAATGGTTCAACAATATAACTGATGGGCCAAATTGTCAAGCTTGGATCACATATGATTCTATTTCTAAAAACCTTAGTGTTTCCTTCACTGGTTTTCAAAATAATAGAACTGTACATCAAGATGGACTTTATTACACCATTGATCTAAGAGATTTGTTAACAGAAAGGGTCATTTTCGGGTTTTCAGCAGCAACTGGATCTTCATTCCAGAAAAACAACGTTAAATCTTGGAGTTTCAGTAGTTCGGATATACAACATGATGAAATCGACAGCCTGCCACCGAACCCCGGTCCGGATCCAGTGGGTGACAAAAACAACAAAGTGGTATTAATAGTTGGATTATCTGTTGCAATCACTTCTCTGGTGGTGGCTGCCTTTGTTTTGTGGAGGAAGAAGAGAAAAAACAAAGAAGATGAAGTGGAAGAACTTGAATTTGATGTTGAGATGAACAATGAATTCGAAATGGGTACAGGGCCTACAAGATTCTTTTACCACGAATTAGCTCAGTCGACCGGTAACTTTGCAGAGAATGAGAAACTTGGGGAGGGAGGTTTTGGTGGGGTTTACAGAGGTTTCTTGAAAGATTCGCGCACCTATGTTGCAGTCAAACGGGTGTCCAAGACTTCCAAACAAGGAATCAAGGAGTATGCATCAGAAGTCAGGATCATTAGTAGATTAAGGCATAGAAATTTGGTTCAACTCATAGGTTGGTGTCACCAGAAAGGTGAACTCCTACTTGTTTATGAGTTAATGGAAAACGGAAGCTTAGATTCGCATCTCTTCAAGGCAAAGAGCTTGTTGACATGGGGCACAAGGTACAAAATTGCCCATGGCCTTGCTTCTGCTTTGCTATACCTACATGAAGAATGGGAGCAATGTGTTTTACATAGAGATATCAAATCGAGTAATGTGATGTTGGACTCAAACTTCAATCCAAAGCTTGGCGATTTTGGGTTAGCAAAGTTGGTTGATCACGAGAAAGGCTCACAGACAACAATGTTGGCTGGAACCTTGGGTTACATGGCTCCTGAATGTTTAGTGACCGGAAAGGCAAGCAAGGAATCAGATGTGTTTAGCTTCGGAGTAGTTGCATTGGAAATAGCTTGCGGGAGAAAATCGATAGAGGACAAGGCTCCAGAAAGACAAATAAGATTAGTAGAATGGGTTTGGGAGCTGTACGGGACTGGGACTCTTTTAGAAGCAGCAGATCCACGACTTGGGTCGGATTTTGAGGAAGATGAAATCAAACGTCTAATGATCGTTGGGTTATGGTGTGTGCACCCTGACTCAGACCTTCGCCCATCGATGAGACAAGCTATTCAAGTAGTTAACTCCGAAGCTTCCCTGCCCATTCTCCCCTCAAAGATGCCAGTGGCGTCGTACTTGCCCCTTCCCATTTCTTCATTATATGGCTTCCAAAACGAGTCGTCAAGTAGCATCCAGAACACGGATTCTTCAAAGCAAACTGCAACTTCATCAACTGCTTCTCCATCTGTGTCACTGTTGCATTCAATGCAATGACATGTATTAAATTTTAAGTTATCAACAACCTTCTCGGATCAGAAAGTAGAGCTTTTGGCTTGAGTTATCATATTTTGACGATTGTTATTGAGCATCATAAATGTGATACTTAGACGATGCCTTTTCAAGTAAAGGAAATACATATGTCGATAATTTGTCAATACTTACCGGCAGGTTAGCAACATCATATCTTTCTGACGACATATGATACAAGAGTAAATAGTAAAAGTTTTTTATTCTCATTTATTTTTTAGGTTTTTACTGATAAACTAGAGCTAGTCAAAGGGAGTGAAAGTGAATGAAGACAACAAGTACAATGATAAAAAAATGTAATTAGTTTAAAATAAAGACGAAAGTTAATGATGATTTGCAACTAATGAAACAAAATATAACTTGCTCTTAAGTTTAATATAAACAAATATTTTAAAACATGATTAGGTTCCTAACAACTTTTATTTCAAATAAATAACTTATATTTATTATTACAAGTCATTGAAGGTTTACGCTACAAGAATAGTCAAATATGAAAGAAAAAAACACATGGCGAGGCAGGGACGGATCCAAAAAAAATTTTAAACGGTAGCACCATTTGACCAATAAAAAAATTATATAGGAAATTTTTTTCAAACAGTAATTCTGTTTGACTATAAGAAACAAATATACATAATTTTTTTAAACGGTGGCACTGTTTGATTAAGAGAATGACATTAACATGATTCGGACTTGGGTGTAGGGTGAAATAAAAGTCTTGCAAACCAACTTTACCAAATAAAACTTGTTCTCATTGTAGTCTCAAAATAAATACGATGACACACAACAAATTAATACGGTTGCACTGTTCACGAAACCTAAATTTTTTACCCCTTTCGGCGGAGAAACGATACGGTGGCACGTGTCACCCATAGCACCTAACTAGGTCCGCCCATGAGGCCAGGTCATATATGCATAAAATAAGTTAAAATAGTCATTTCTCTCGTATAAATTGTTCTTCTAGTCATATCTTTTCATTATTTACCTAAATATCACTATATTTGCAAATCCCACTTCCGCCACTTACGGACCCAGCTAAAAGACAAAAAAAATTATCAAATTTGACACAGGTCCATAATTGTAACGGTCAGATCTGCAATTACGACGGCCGATTCTACAATTTGATTTTTTTTGTCTTTTAGCTATGTCTGCAAATGAAGCAAATGATTTTACGGAGGTAATGTTATGTCTAAGAAACAACATTTAACTTAAAAATATCATACATCATTTTTCGTTTATGGTTGTATACTCGCTAGAGATGGCCAAAAACCGGTCCCGGGCCGGTCCTCACCATTCTCATAACCGGCCATAACCGGTCCCGGTCTCGGTCCCGGTCGAAAATGATAGGACCGGTATAGGTACTTTATAACCGGTTATGGG
>NC_037544.1:6526950-6528294 GCF_001531365.2 Cynara cardunculus var. scolymus
CGATTGTAAAGATTTCGATATCGTCCGAGTAATATGGATAAACCTATTGAAAAACAGATCGACAACAATGAGAATGAAAATATTAAAATCGTCTACGACTACAATCGGAATTCGAATTCATATGTAATTGTTCACAAGTGTTCATATTGTGTTCATATGTACACTAGCTGCATATATCAACATTGGCTTGCTCCTGAATTTGTTCATAATGAAAGAACTATTGTTCACAAACTGTTCATATTATGTTTATATGTACACTAGCTGCATATCTCAACGTTGGCTTGCTTTTAAATATGTTTATAATGAAGGAACTATTGTTCACAAACTGTTCATATTGTGTACATACATTTTTTTTATTTACTTTCGTGTAACAACTATTCTTATTATATTTATATTGTGTTCATAAATGCTATACAGTCCAAGTTCATATATATGTCAATTTTTGTTCGTATTTGACACAATGATTCATATATGTGTGTTCATATGGTTTTTGCATTAACAAAATAAATTAATAAAAATAATGAGATTTTTTGATTTTGTAACTCATAATTAATGATATGGGAGTTACATAAAAAAGGAAATTACATAAATACCATTTTCCCTTTTGTTCACATATGTTATTTGAAATTGTAAATTTAAAAATTTAATTTTTTATCATGATTAATCACAACTCTTTATTGTAAGAATCAATGGTCAAGATTGGTTAACAAAGTTAACACAAAAATCTTGGTTAGTATTTGAACCAAGCTATAATATATATATATATATATATATAGGGTTTATTTCAAATACAACCTATCGCATTTGTACAACCAATGCAACCCAATAAATTGAAATATTTATGGAAATAATTAGAGTTCATTTATTATGATTTAAATATTTATGGAAGATGAATACGGTTCATTAATTATGATTAATACTTTATATTAGAAAATAATCAAAACCTCTATAAAATCACATATTAATAAAATGAAATGAACGGTTGAGATTGGGTTGTATTGGTTGCACATATGACAAGGGTTGTATAATAACCAACCTTTATATATATATACATATATATATATATATATGTGTGTGTGTGTGTATATACATATATATGTATGTAGGGGCTGGTTCAAATAGAAACCAACCATATGGTACAAACCATGTGAACCAATCTTGATCGTTCATTTTATCATCAAACAATTATTATTAAATGAGATCAAATAAACAATAATTTAATTAATGTATTAATTCATATGTGTATGAACAATTGTTCAAAGGGTAAATTAGTCAAACGGTCATTATTAAATGAGTATTAAAAAATAATCAATTAATCATTAAATTAATTGGGCTGCTTATGAA
>NC_037544.1:6529174-6541145 GCF_001531365.2 Cynara cardunculus var. scolymus
TGGGTTCACGTGAGACCAAGGGTTTTTCGTGAGGCCCGTAAGACCAATTTATGTTCATTGATCAACTTTAGCAGCTAATAATTTTATGGTCTAAAGTTGCACGGTGACATTTTTGTAATTATTGAGAAGTCTCGTGACAATTTTGTGATTATGAATGTTCAAATTGTAGATCTAATCCAATGGTTGAGAATTGGTCTTACGGGTCTCATGAAAAATTCTTGGTCTCACATGATCATAAGTCTCTCTCTCTCTCTCTCTCTCTCTCTCTCTATATATATATATATATATATATTGAAGTTAACACAAAGCAGTTGTATTTATCGTAAATAGACTTGAGTTCACGTAATATATAAATTAAAATTTTATTTATTATGTTTTTATTTAAATGATAGTGGAATCCAGACATTTCATCTATTCTCTTGGTTCATCTATCAATGTTACTTTATCACATGCTACTTTCTTTCTGTGTATAAGTACAATTTATTAAAACTCTATGTTTGAATTTGTGTAACTAACAACAAATACACATAACCGTAACAGGATAAACATCTCATTTTAAATATATATAAAAATTTAAAATATAATTAGGATAATCATAGAATACTTAATTATTATCTTTATAAAAAATTATGCTATTAAACCAAAAATAAATTACTTCTTTATCAAACTCAAATTAAGTTATAATAAAAAACATTGAATTAAAAGAATTACACAAAAAAAATAACTTTTAAATTGTTAATTTGACACTATATTTTTTTCAAAAGTTTATGATATCTTTAAATTTATATTTTATTCAAAAAAACATTATTTCTTTCTCAATGCCACATAAAACCATATTATAAGATTGATAGAGACAAAAAATAAAATGAAACATTAAAATCATGATGTATCTCGCTGCATTGCGTGAATACCCTTCTAGTATATATATATATATACATATATATATATATATATTGTTGTAAATGTATGTGTATACATGATATATCATGGATACATGTATATATGCATTGTATATATGTATGTGTATATGTAAATATATAGAAAATATGTGTGTATTGTTTGTTAACGATATATGATGTATAAATGTGTTGTATGTAAGTATATATGCATGTGTATATATATGTTGTATGTACATGTATATTATACGACCAGGGTTGGGTTTCAATGAGAAGAAAAGTTATGTTGAAAATCGTAAAAAGAGATATCCATCATTTAATCAATCTTAATTGAAAGACAACACTAGTGAGTTGCATGGTGCACCGAGATGCACTGGATTAATTCTCTTTTAAATCGCAATCCAGTGTGGGCATGAGATTAAAAGTGATTATTGATTCATATATCTTCTTACGCTTCTCACATTAACTTTTTTTTCTCACACGATCTTTCGCCTATATGATCATAGGGTTGGGTTCGTAATACGTTAACTTCATAATTGCATTTTCAAAATCATTATTGTAATTTCGACCATTAATTAAAATTATATGACATTTGTTTTAATTTTTATACTAGCGACAGTTTTGTATATATTTATTTTTTAAAAAAATTATTAAAAAATTAACATTTTAAGTACAAGTGTTGAATTTTGACACCAAAACAAAAACGTCATATATATATATATATATATATATATATATGTATGTATATAGGGGAGCGTTCAAATAAAAACCACTCTCGTTTGTAAAAACCGTACAAATCACCTTCATATGTCGATTTTATTGTTTAATCTTATGAAATTTTTTCATGAAATTGTTTAATCTTATGAAATTGTTTCATATAATACTTTTTTGATGAATTTGTTTCATATATGGTTATGAAATTGTTTCATATAATATTTAATAAAATTTTAATGAAACTGTTTCATGCATTTCTCTAAAATTAAATAATGAAGATGATAATATCCATGATTAACACCCTTCACAATAAAAATGGTTAATCAACCTCTCATAATTACAAAAAAATGAAAAAAAAATGAAAAATTATGATTGGTTGAATGAGGTTTTTACGGTTTTTACAAATTGAGTGGTTTTTATTTGAACGCTCCCATATATACATATATATACATATATATATATATACATATATATATATATATATATATACTAGCTTCGATCACGTGTATTATACGGAGTAATTTGAAAAAAATTAAATCATGTCAGGAACTTATCTTACAGATATGAATGATCATCGAAAGTACGATACTACTTCAAACTTGTACGCTTGAAATGACTCTTCAGACTTGAATTTAGAAATAAAAATATATCAGTAAATTGAATTTAAAATTAGTAGTAAATTTAGAACGACTTTTCATACTTATACTCTTGAAATAACTATTAAGTATAACTTTGAAGAATGACTTCAGACTTGAACTTGTACTATTGAAATAACTCTGAATTAAAACTATTCAGACTTCAAAGCTCTGTATAATCAAGAAAAGCCAACTTTTGTCGACGTCCACCACAAATCCATCACTGAATTTAAAAATAAAATAAATATTCATTTCTACAACTTTTCCGAAGGATTTGTGACGAATTTTTTTACTTATTTAATACTGTCACAAATCTGTCGAAAATCCGTCACAAAATCGGTCTAATTTATTTAAAAAAGTTAATTAGCATTAATTAATTAAAATTTACGACGGATTTTAATTGATTTTTATATTTAATTATACTCCGTCGGAAATGTTAAAAAAATTATTCTTTTCCCTCCCAAAAAAAACAAGTTTAAAAAAAATCCGACGGATTGTAATTTTCCAATACAAAGTTATATTCCGTCGGAATTTATTTAAAAATATATATGTTTTATAAGAAAAAATTAAAAACTTTTTTTAATAAATTCTTACGAAATATAATTTTTTATTATAAAAATTATTATTCGTCGGAAATTTTGAACTTCTTTTAAATATATATTTTTGGAAGGAAAAAAATATAAATAAAACTTCTTTGAACATTACCAACAGATTTCAGACGGAATTTGCATTTAACGGCGGGGGGCTTTCCGACGGCAATATTCGTCGGATAGTTGTTTTTTCTATGGATTTTCGACAGATTTTGCCGTCGGAAAAACCACATTTTTTAGTAGTGATAAATCAAATKAGTATAATTGAACTGTTAATGTAAATTGTGTCTACATACGTTCAAATGAGTCTAATTGAACCACTAATGTAAATTGTGTCTAGATACGTGTTTAKAGGGGAAAAYAAGAAAACCGCCTCACCAGAAGATGACACGTGTCATCCAAGTTACTTATTTATTATAAGTATAGATATAGGGTTGGGTTCAGGTGAGACCAAAGGTTTTTCATGAGACATGTAAGAGCAATTTATGTTCATTGATCAACTTTATAAGCTAATAAAGTTGCATGGTGACAATTTTGTGATTATTGAAAAGCCTCATGATAATTTTGTAATTATGAATGTTTAGATTGTATATCTAATCTAAAGGTTGATAATTGGTTTTATGGGTCTCATGAAAAACCATAAGTATCACATGATCCCAAGTCGACAGAGACCAAAAAAATAAATTGAAACATTGAAATCGAGATATATCTCGTTGTATTGCACGAGTAACCTTCTAGTTSAAATAAATACATTGTAACTAAAAAAGAAAAAAGAAAACATGACAAAAGATGCAGTTGTGTTGATCCTCTCTCTCATTGATTTGCTTATAATCTATTTTACCTTATACGAAGTATTTATGTTTCTGTCTTTCAGTTCCAGCGATCATCACTGAGTCTGTTCAGTGATCGCTGAAGAACTTGTAATGTAAATCCATCAGCGACAACGATACTTCAAGAAGACAAAACTYACACTAAAGAACTTTCAGCGAAAGTTGAAGACTGAAACTGAATATTAGAGACTGATTAGTACGTGATCTAAAGCGGTATTCAGTGATTACAACCTTGTCTACATATGTGTGAAGACTGGCCAAGTCTCAGCGAATGCTGATGGGACCTTCAGGTTATTCCAGCATTCAGCGATCAAAAAAAGCTTGTTGAGCACGATTGTTTTTGTTTTGTCCTTATACACACAAAGGACAATTTCATACCCTTTCTAAAGTATAGTACGGTACGGAGCTGATTAGTTGACTCTATTACCCACCAACTTTGTGAAATGATGTATGTTCATGAATAGGTTTTTGTACTATTCACTGTAGCAAAGGACAAATATTTCTCTAAAGGCTTGACATGCATTCTAACCCAATCACGTTGCATTAAATATGCATTTAATACAATGAGTATAAATAGATGTGTTCTATCTCCATGCAGAGATACTCTCTACACTCTGAACTTACTTACGCATAAGTAAAAGAACACACATTTAAGAACACAATAAGCTCATCTTCAAGAGCAAGTTAGAATCCCCTTATTGTATTCTAAATAGTTCTCTCCCAAATAGAACTTACTTTCTTTTAAGTCTTTTACAACAAATATTTTCTTTATTTGCTAAGAATTAGTGTGTAATTTTAGACTGTTTAGATAAGTTTTATTTACTTTATCTTTCCGTAACAATCTTGTAAAATCTGTATTGATATTTCTTTATCAATATATATTTTAAATTTAAAAAGTTTACTGTGTTTGTATTCATTSCCGCTTTAACAAACTGTCATATGCATTTTGTAGATCCTAACGGAACCAACAACTTGATGCCTAAAACTTGTCAAATTWTGCAATGGAAGAATCCAACAACGATCCAAACTTAGTTGGAATGTTATTAGATATTATCTGATAAAAATTATTAAAAAAATATATATTTAAAAAAATAAAAAATTCAGGCACGCTTAAAATAATACACCATGATGATATGCATATGGACAAGCCTCGACTTATCGAATTGTCCCCTCCATGTGCTAATATATATACTATGAAGGTTTTAAAAAGTCACCTTCACAGCATTTTGCTGTGAAATTTCAAGTGTAAAATGTTGGTCTACGGGTCTCACGAAAACAGGCTGGTCTCACATGATCTCAAGTCTATATATATATATATATATATATATATATATATATATATATATATATATATATATATATATATATATGGAAGCGTTCAAATAAAAACCATTGAATTTGTAAAAACCGTGAAAACCTCATTCAATTAATAATAATTTTTCATTTTGTTCATTTTTTTGTAATTATGAGAGGTTGATTAACCATTTTTATTGTGAAGGGTGTTAATCATGGATATTATCATTTTCATTATTTTAATTTTAGAGAAATACATGAAACAGTTTTATTATAATTTCATTAAATATTATATGAAACAATTTCATACCCATATATGAAACAAATTCATCAAAAAAAGTATTATATGAAACAATTTCACAAGATTAAACAATTTCATGAAAAAATTTCATAAGATTAAACAATGAAATCAACGTATGAGGATGATTTATACGGTTTTTACAAATGAGGGTGGTTTTCATTTGATCGTTCATCTCTATATATATATATACCTCGTGTGTAACTATATGTTTAATTTACATGTACTCGGTTCAAAGTTATTTTTGGAAAACGTGACTTTGTTAATGTATGTCATAATTAATAATTGATGTGACGTATAGATAATTTAATTTCTATATTGCTGTAACTATTTATTGTATTATTATTGTTGATTACGAAATTAAATATTGGAAACAATTATAGAGAATCGAATTTCGTTGATAATTTCTTTCTTAATTAATTAATTAGTCGTGGTGGACGGTCTTAGCCAGGTCTTGTGAATGGCTTTATGTATAAATGCATAACCCCACAGACGTTGATCTTTCTAAACCACAAATGGTGGGTGTATATATATATATATATCCAGCCATGTTCCTGTAATCATCAAAAACAACAAAGTCTAGAAACTTTTCGAGCAAGTTCCCAGAATCATGGTCACTAATTACTTCCTTCTTTTCTTCATCCCATATGCATATGCAGCTTCACTCAGTTTTAATTTGACAGATATTGGTCCAAAGAATTTGAATCGGGACATACTAGTAGATGATAATGCTTATATCTCCATCAATGGAGTCCAGGTGACCCCTGATGAAATTGGAGATCGGAAAGGGAAAGCAGGACGGGCGACATACATCCAGCCACTTCATCTTTGGAACAACGCAACTGGTGAGCTAGCAAGCTTTGCTACCACTTTCTCCTTTGTCATTGATTCAAGGGAGGATACAAATTACGGTGATGGCCTCACGTTCTTCCTTGCTGAGAATAATTCTGTGATCGCAGGTGGTGGAGCCATAGGGCTTCCGATCAATACAAGCACCATTCTCGCAATGAATCGATTTGTTGCAGTGGAGTTTGATACTTATGAGAACAATTGGGATCCAAGAGATTTTTACAGAAATTCCATAGGTAATCATGTAGGTATCACCATAAGCAATCTCACTGGTGTCTCTCTCACTTCTGTTAGATTTAAGAAATGGTTGAGCAATATAACTAGTGGGGCAGGTTGTCAGGCTTGGGTCACATATGATTCTATTTCTAAAAATCTTAGTGTTTCCTTCACTGGTTTTCAAAATAATAGCATTGTACGTCAAGATGGACTTTATTACACCATTGATCTATGAGATGTGTTAACGGAATGGGTCATTTTTGGGTTTTCAGCAGCAACTGGAGCTTCATTCCAAAAAAATAACGTTAAATCTTGGAATTTCAGTAGTACAGATGTACAAACTGATGAAATCAGCAGCCTACCACCGAACCCCGACCCAGATCAACTACCACGGAACCTCGACCCATATCAACTACCACTGAACCCCGGCCCAGATCCACCACCACTGAACCCCGGCTCAGATCCAATAGTCAACAAAAAGAGCAATGTGGTATTAATAGTTGGATTATCTGTTGCAATCACTTTTCTGGCTGTGACTACCTTTGTTTTGTGGAGGAAGAAGCAAAAAAACAGGGAAGATGAAACGGAAGAACTTGAATTTAATGCCAAGATGAACATTGAATTCGAAACGGGTACCGGGCCTACAAGATTCTCTTACCACGAATTAGCTCAGTCGACCAGTAACTTTGCAGAGGATGAGAAACTTGGGGAGGGAGGTTTCGGTGGGGTTTACAGAGGTTTCTTAAAAGATTCGAGAACATATGTAGCAGTCAAACGGGTGTCCAAGACTTCCAAACAAGGGATCAAGGAGTATGCATCAGAAGTCAAGATCATTAGCAGATTAAGACATAGAAATCTGGTTCAACTCATTGGTTGGTGCCACGAGAAAAGAGAACTACTGCTTGTTTACGAGTTGATGGAAAATGGAAGCTTAGATTCACATCTCTTCAAGGCAAAGAGCTTGTTGACATGGGGCACAAGGTACAAAATTGCCCATGGCCTTGCTTCTGCTTTGCTATATCTACATGAAGAATGGGAGCAATGTGTCTTGCATAGAGATATCAAATCTAGTAATGTGATGTTGGACTCAAATTTCAATCCAAAGCTTGGCGATTTTGGGTTAGCAAAGTTGGTTGATCACGAGAAAGGCTCACAGACAACAATGTTGGCTGGAACATTGGGTTACATGGCTCCTGAATGTGTAGTGACCGGAAAGGCAAGCAAGGAATCAGATGTGTTTAGCTTTGGAGTTGTTGCATTGGAAATAGCTTGCGGAAGAAAACCCATCGAGTACAAGGCTCAAGAAAGACAAATAAGATTAGTAGAATGGGTTTGGGAGCTATATGGGGCTGGGACTCTTTCAGAAGCAGCAGACCCGCGATTAGGGTCAGATTTTAAGGAAGAATAAATGAAGCGTATGATGATCGTTGGGTTATGGTGTGCACACCCTGACTCAGATATCCGCCCATCTATTAGGCAAGCTATTCAAGTATTGAACTCCGAAGCTTCTTTGCCCATACTCCCCTCAAAGATGCCGGTGGCGTCTTACTTGTCGCTTCCCGTTTCTTCATCACATGGTGTTGCTTCCATCTTCCAAAACCAGTCGTCAAGTAGCATTGACAACATAGATTCCTCAAAGCAAAATGCAACTTCATCAACTACTTTTTCTTCCACATCTGTGTCATTATTGCATTCCACGCAATGACATGCATGTATTTTAATGGTATGAGATAAAGTAAAAAGGGAGTTCAAGGTGAAAAAAGTTGATTCTTCGTCTATTCTCGATTTTGTTCTTTGTTCAACACGAACAAACTGATAGGTAATCTACTTATTGGCAACTAATTCTTTCCTACGTTTACTACGACATTAAAACTCAGATATGATCATTTCTTTTAAGCTCTTCACGTTTTTAGATGGTTACATGAACCTACACACCAAATGAATTCACATCATGCATAAGCTACAATGATATGTAAACGTATTCAACCTTCGTAGTAGAGCACACCACAATTTGTTGTTCTTCGAACTCCATGACATTGCACCACTTCCAAGATTAAATACATTCCATAAGTGTTTCTACTATCATCAGTATTTCCTACTAGGTTGTTGTCGTCATAACCAATGAGGTTAAGAAGAAGAATAGCCTCATAAAAACTCCACGATTAATTGTCCGTTTTACATATCTCAAAATTCGTTTGGACGTTTGGTACATGTTACATGCTGGACACAGAAATATATGAAAAAACTCACTGTTCCACGTATGCTGCAATATGAAAGAGCGGGGGAGATTGAATGGGGCTAAAATAATTAACAATCTACCCTCGTTTAATATACCCTAATATGTTATTTGGTTTAATGACCATGTCCGCTCATCACTTCCACCACTACCACGGTAGGGCACCTCTACCATTACCACACCACCATTGGTTATCATTACCATCGCTACTTCCACCACATCGACAACTACCTCATCCACCATTGTTGTCGACCTCCATCCTCGCCGCGATGAGCACCTCCACTTCCATCACCATTAGTAACCACGATATCACTCACAACCATCTCTACGTCAACCACCATCTGCCACTTCCGCCAATTCGTAAGGATATTCTATACTGGATAAAACATTGGTTTCATCATACAAATCGGGTTTTTTTAAAGTATGATCAACTATATCAAATTCTTCATTCAAATTTGGTAATATATATATATATATATTGTATAAAAATATTTATAAATTAAAGTATTTAAATATATATGTGATTTGTATCATTTATAATTATTATATGATATATAGTCATCAAACAACTTTTTAGGGCTACTTGTCCAGTCCAGTTCCAATCATATCAAACATGAGCCAGACAATTTGTCATGTCCAATCCAGTTTATTCCAAATTATTAGAATAAAGTTTCTCCATGAATTTACTCACCAAGGTAACAACATACATGATGACACACGTTATAGATGTTAGATACATCAAGTTTCCAACAAGACTCCTAAACATAGTGGGATTGATGTAACACCCAAATTTCACTATGAGAAATGCAACATCATCAATAGTTTTTCTTAAATTAGTATCTCAAAAGGAACTGCTAAATTAAAACCATTTACAACGGAAAACTTGAGAACAATAAATATGTAACTTAGCTCAGTCGTCCCGTACCGAGTTGTATTAAAAATTTTATCCAACATAGATGGCTGGACAAAAATATTGAACTTAAGTGGACAAGTTATGTCTCTATGCATGCCATTTAAGTTCATGGTTTTCATGAGTAAAATCATTTCACGGATAAATAGACATGTAGCAGAAGACAGAAGTTTGCTTTTGAACCTTTGTCGTAAAAAACATATAACACATATCGGTCCAAATAATCTGAATCGTGACATACAAAGTAATAGGTGATGGAGCTTATATCTCCGCACAAGGAATCCAAGTCACCCCAAAGAGTAGGTCGGGCTCGACAGCTTTAGCTCTGGGATAACACCTCTCGTGAGCTAGAAGCTTCATTACTGACTTCTCCTTTGTGACGGATTCAATGAAGAACGAATCTCATCGTGATGGGCTCACATTCTTCCTTTCCAACTACATTCTTTGGTATCTAATACGATCCAAAAAGAATTTAGCATTATATTAACGGACCGAACATGTATCAATTAATTAATTGGTAAATGGTTCATTTTATAGTATTCACTACAACAAAAATGATTTTATAGGACGCCTAAAATGAAAAACGTCCTAAAATAATACTTTATAGGGTACAAGTTTATAGGACCAAACCATAAAACGTCATATCTAAAAGTGTTACAATAAGTTTATAGAATGCTTTTAGCCCTTTTAACAAAAAATTCAACACACTTTTAAAATAAAATGTTGTATTAACTATTTTATACGACACTAAAAACTTTCTCCAAAAAATTCTCAAAGTGTTCTATAAAATAATTAATAGAACACTCTATTTTAAAAGCATCGTGAAAAACTTGTTAGAACGTCTAAGAACGTCCTTTAAATTTATTGTAACGCTTTTTGATAGAACTTTTTTGGTTTGGTCGTATAAACTTGTGTCCTATGAAGTAATCTTTTATGAAGCTTTTTCATTTTGGGCAATATAAAATCAATTTTGTTGTAGTGATTGCTTATTGTTTCTCTAAGTTTTTAATTTTAATCTACAACTAAAATCTAAAACTATATTTCCTTGAAAATTTTGATGTATTCTCCATCATTCATCTCCCACCAACCCTTTTGATTATTTCATCGGCATAAATTATATTTTTCCATTAGGACATAGTAGATTTTTTGTTATTCATTAAGAAAACCCCTATCTTTTGAAAAAAAAAAACATCAATCATACGGGACCATTCAACTTATATCTATATCTAGGATTTCAAAATTATCCTTGTTTTTCATACATTTTGTCGTAGTCGAGTGCAAGATGAAGTGGAAGAACTCGAATTTGATGTTGAGATGAACAATGAATTTGAAATGGGTACAGGGCCTACAAGATTCTTTTACCACGAATTAGCATAGTCGACCGGTAACTTTGCAGAGGGGAGGTTTTGGTGGGGTTTTTTGAAAGATTTGCACACCTATGTTGCAGTCAAACAGGTGTCCAAGACTTCCAAACAAGGAATTAAGGAGTATGCATCAGAAGTCAGGATCATTAGCAGATTAAGGCATAGAAATCTGGTTCAACTCATTGGTTGGTGTCCCAGAAAAGTGAACTCCTATCGTTTATGAGTTAATGGAAAACGGAAGCTTAGATTCACATATCTTCAAGGCAAAGAGCTTGATGACATGGGGCACAAGGTACAAAATTGCCCATGGCCTTGCTTATGTTTTGCTATACCTACATGAAGACTAGGAGCAATGTGTTTTGCATAGAGATATCAAATCGAGTAATGTGATGTTGGCTCCAGAAAGACAAATAAGATTAGTAGAATGGGTTTGGGAGTTGTATGGGACTGGGACTCTTTTAGAAGGAGCAGATCCACTTGGGTCGGATTTTGAGGAAGATGAAATCAAACGTTTGATGATCGTTGGGTTATAGTGTGTACACCCTGACTCAGACCTTCTCCCATCAATGAGACAAGCTATTCAAGTACATAACTCCGAAGCTTCCCTGCCCATTCTCCCCTCAAAGATACTAGTGGCGTCGTAGTCACTCATTTCCATTTCTTTATTATATGGCTTCCAAAACGAGTCGTCAAGTAAACATCTACAACACGGATTCTTCAAAGCAAACTGCAACTTCATCAACTGTTTCTCCATTTGTGTCACTGTTGCATTCAATGTAATGACAAGTATTAAAATTTAACTTATCAACAATCACCAAGGGATATTGTTGAAATCTAACCGGATTTCTTCTACAATCGTGTGAATCACTTTCCAAATTCGATATTTCAACCGTATATGCTTGGTATCACGAAATCCGAATTGGGATAATTGTAAAAGCAACAATCTTGATTTTTGGCAGAAATCAAGATCAAAACTAGAGAAAATATAGAGTGTCTTCAAAGTTCGTATGTTTCCCAAAAACGATCATCCAAAATTCAAAAAAAAACTCAAAACTGAAAACGGGAGTTACCAAGTTATAGGATTCACAATCATACCACAGAAAAATCAAGAATTTTTCATTATAAACCCTATACTTACCG
>NC_037544.1:6541665-6545672 GCF_001531365.2 Cynara cardunculus var. scolymus
ATTAGTTTAAAATAGAGACGGAAGTTAACGATGATTTGCAACCAATGAAGCAAAATATAACTTACTCTTAAGTTTAATATAAACAAATATTTTAAAACATGATTAGGTTCCTAACAACTTTTATTATTTACCTAAATATCACTATATTTGCAAATCCCACTTCCGTCACTTACGGACCCAGTTAAAAAATAAAAATAATAATCAAATTTGACACAGGTCCATAATTGTAACGGTAAGGTCTGCAATTGCGACGGCCGATTCTATAATTTGAATTTTTTTTTTGTCTTTTAGTTGTGTCCATAAATGAAGCACATGTTTTTTTTACAGAGGTAGTGATATTTGTATAAATTAGGGAGAGAAATGACTACAAAACCAATCTAAGTATGAGAAACAACCACTTGAGTTAAAAATATCTACGTCATTGTCGTGTATGGTTGTATTCTTGCTGATTGATTGTTGGGTGTTGACTCAAAGTCAACCTTCATTTTCAGACAAATGATTAAATAGGAGTCTTGACCGGCCAGAACAATTTAAAACTAAAGTAGGTTTCAATATCTTAATTATGTTTATACATGTTGCTTGTCAATAATAAAATATCTAAATGAAATAACCCCACAAAAGTTGATTGTTTATATGTATGTGACTAGTCAACTACTAAACCAACAATGCCTGGAAATATATATATATATATATATATATATATTTTTTTTTTTACAGGAGCGTTCAAATAAAAACCATCTAATTTGTACAAATCGTGAAAACCACATTCAACTAATCATAATTTTTCATTTTGTTTATTTTTTTGTAATTATGAGAGGTTGATTAACCATTTTTATTATGGAGGGTGTTAATCATGGATATTAATATCTTCATTATTTTAATTTTAGAGAAATACATGAAACAATTTCATTAAAATTTCATTAAATATTATATGAAACAATTTCACAAAATTAAACAATTTCATGAAAAAATTTCATAAGATTAAACAATGAAATCGACGTATGAAGGTGGTTTGCATGGTTTGTACAAATGAGGGTGGTTTTCATTTGATCGCTCCTCATGTATAGTATGTATAATATATTCATATTCAATGTTAGCCGGCCGGTCTTATTAATTTGATATTTCACAGAATGAATCAACGATGCCACTTTGTTAAGATAAATTAAAAAAACTCTAGATTAAAGCAACCCATGAACGATTCATCATCTCAATAATCTTCCCTGCGCACAAGGAGGTTGACACATATTCATGTAATCATCAAAAACAACTATTGGCTGAACATGGCTACTAAATTCTTCCTTCTTTTCATGATCCCTTATGCAGCTTCACTCAGTTTCAATTTGCCATATATCAGTCCAAAGAATCAGAATCGGGAAATAATAACTGAAGGTTATGGAGCTTATATCTCCAGCAATGGAATTCAGGTGACCCCAGATGAAATTGGAGATCGGAGACAGAAAGGAGGACAAGTGAGATACTTTGAATCACTTCATCTTTGGAACAATGCAACTGGGGAGTTAGCAAGCTTTGCTACCAATTTCTCCTTTGTCATTGATTCAAGGCTGGATCCAAATTACGGTGATGGCCTCACATTCTTTCTTGCGGAGAATAATTCTGTGATCACACGCGGTGGAGCCATGGGGCTTCCCATCGATCCAATCACCTTTCGTGCAACGAATCGATTTGTTGCAGTGGAGTTTGATACTTATGAGAATTATTGGGATCCAAGAAATTCTAACGATATTTACATTGGCGATCATGTAGGTATCACCATAAGCAATCTCACTGGTCACTCTCTCACTTCTGTTAGATCTCATAAATGGTTGAGTAATATAACTGGTGGGGCAGATTGTCAAGCTTGGATCACATATGATTCTGTTTCTAAAAACCTTAGTGTTTCCTTCACGGGTTTTCGAAATAATAGAATTGTACGTCAGGATGGACTTTATTACACCATTGATCTAAGAAATGTGTTAACAGAAAAGGTCATTTTTGGGTTTTCAGCAGCAACTGGAACTTCATTCCAAAAAAATAACGTTAAATCTTGGAGTTTTAGTAGTACAGATGTACAAACTGTTGAAATCAGCAGCCTACCACCTAATACTGCCCCAAATCCGCTACCACCGAACACTGGCCCAAATCCGCTACCACCGAACCCCAGCCCAGATCTAGTGGGTAACAAAAAGAGCAATGTGGTATTAATAGTTGGATTATCTGTTGCAATCACTTTTCTGGGCATGGCTGCCTTTGTTTTGTGGAGGAAGAAGCAAAAAAACAGGGAAGATGAAGCGAAAGAACTTGAATTTAATGCCGAGATGAACACTGAATTCGAAATGGGTACCGGGCCTACAAGATTCTCTTACCACGAATTAGCTCAATCTACTGGTAACTTTACAGAGGACGAGAAACTTGGGGAGGGAGGTTTCGGTGGGGTTTACCGAGGTTTCTTAAAAGATTCGAGAACATATGTAGCAGTGAAACGGGTGTCCAAGACTTCCAAACAAGGAATCAAGGAGTATGCATCAGAAGTCAGGATCATTAGCAGATTRAGGCATAGAAATYTGGTTCAACTCATTGGTTGGTGCCACGAGAAAAGAGAACTAMTGCTTGTTTACGAGTTAATGGAAAATGGAAGCTTAGATTCACATCTYTTCAARGCAAAGAGCTTGTTGACATGGGGCACAAGGTACAAAATTGCYCATGGCCTTGCTTCTGCTTTGCTATACCTACATGAAGAATGGGAGCAATGTGTCTTGCATAGAGATATCAAATCTAGTAATGTGATGTTAGACTCTAATTTCAATCCAAAGCTTGGTGATTTTGGGTTAGCAAAGTTGGTTGATCATGAGAAAGGCTCACAAACAACAATGTTGGCTGGAACCTTGGGTTACATGGCTCCTGAATGTGTAGTGACCGGAAAGGCAAGCAAGGAATCAGATGTGTTTAGCTTCGGAGTTGTTACATTGGAAATAGCTTGTGGGAAAAAACCCATCGAGTACAAGGCTCCAGAAAGGCAAATAAGATTAGTAGAATGGGTTTGGGAGCTTTATGGGGCTGGGACTCTTTTAGAAGCAGCAGACCCGCGACTTGGGTCAGATTTTAAGGAAGAAGAAATCAAGTGTATGATGATCGTTGGGTTATGGTGTGCACACCCTGACTCAGATATCCGCCCATCTATAAGACAAGCTATTCAAGTTCTGAACTCCGAAGCTTCTTTGCCCATACTCCCCTCAAAGATGCCGGTGGCGTCTTACTTGTCTCTTCCCATTTCTTCATCACACGGTGTCGCTTCCATCATCCAAAACCAGTCGTCAAGTAGCATTGACAACACAGATTCCTCAAAGTAAAATGCAACTTCATCAACTGCTTCTTCTTCCACATCTGTGTCACTGTTGCATTCAATGTAATGACAAGTATTAAAATTTAACTTATCAACAACCTTCTCGGATCAAAAAGTAAGCTTTTGATTTGAGTTATAATATTTTGATGATTGTTATTGAGCATCATAAATGTGATACTTGACGATGCATTTTCAAGTAAACTTCAAAGCACTTATAAACCACACCTATAATATGGGGATTACAAACGAGAGAATAGTATAGAAACAAGGAAGGTTACAGGAAGTAGGAATTTGTAATAGGGCCACCACCGAGGGATATTACTGACAACATAATCTACAAATGTTTAATCCAAAAAATAATACTGGTTATCGATACATTCTTGAGGAAAGGAAATATATATGTCGATAATTTGCCAATACTTACCGACAAGTTAGCAACATCTTTCTGACGACATATGATGCAAGGGTAAATAGTAAAAAAATTTATTTTTATTTATTTTTTAGGTTTTTATTGATAAACCAAAGCTAGTCAAAGGAAGCGAAAGTGAATGAAGACAACAAGTACAATGATAAAAAATGTAATTAGTTTAAAATAGAGACGGAAGTTAACGATGATTTGCAACCAATGAAGCAAAATATAACTTACTCTTAAGTTTAATATAAACAA
>NC_037544.1:6547264-6555044 GCF_001531365.2 Cynara cardunculus var. scolymus
GTAACTTTACAGAGGACGAGAAACTTGGGGAGGGAGGTTTCGGTGGGGTTTACCGAGGTTCTTAAAAAAAGGTAATATGTTAACTTCATAATATGCATTTTCAAAATCATTATTGTAATTTTCACTATTAGAAAACTGTGGATTTCCGACTGATTCCCGGCGGACAACATAAAAGTCAACTTTCGTTGACTTCAGCCATAAATACGCCGTTATTTAAATTCCGGCATTATTTCCAGCGGATTTCCGACGGATTATACAAATTAAATATTTATGAAATTATTAACTTTTTTACAGTAAGTTACCGCAGGATTTTTGATTATTTTTTTAAGATTAACGTCCGTCGAAAAATAATTAAAGATCAAAATTTATTATTTAAATTACGGGCGGATGCCAACCGGTAATCCACCGGTAATTTAAAAATAATAAATTCTTCAAGATTTTAAAAAAATATATACTATTGTTTTCCGGTGACTATTTTCCGGCAGATTTCCAGCGGCCCTTTTTTGGCGGATATTTGAAAATTTGTTTTTGTTTTTGTTTTCGTTTTTCATGCTTTAGGTTATATATATATATATATATATGTGTGTGTGTGTGTGTGTGTGTGTGTGTGTGTGTGTAAAATATCACATAGATTCCACATGGTATGTATAGAGGATAATAATTCTCTTATAGAGTCCAACACGCACATACATGTATGTAATACATTCATATATACAAACACATAGTCGTTGTCATTGTTATTATTAGACTTTATTAACTATTAAAAAAATCTTATTTGGTTTTAACGGGTCTTAGTTGAGCGGGTGTTTGATGAGAGACGGAAGAAACAATATGAAGAGATGACTGTTTTGGTCAAACTGCTCGGTCAATCTCAGCAGTTTCCGTCGTCATAGTAATRAATATTTGTTTGTTTTGGAACAATCTAGTTTTCGTTTGGAACAAGTGTGTACTACTTTTGCCAGGATAGTTGTATTGGACATTTCTTGTTTTTTAGTTTAATGTATGATGTTTAACGACATTTCATTTTTTTTAGTTTGTTTTTAATATTTATAGGATCTACAGGTTTTAAATATTTAGGAAAATTATTTTCTGGAGYTGGGTGATTTTCCATCCGGTAGATCACCGCCGGATTTATTTAAAGAATAAAAATAGTAATTTTAAAAATWAAATTAAATTACCGGCKGATTTGGACACTTTCGCCAGTAATTTAATTCGTTTTTTTAAGTCTTATTAATAATTTCTTAATTTAATTAAGATTTTCTAAATAAACTAAAAAAAGTTGGCTAATTGGCTGCCGGAACCAAAAATCCGCTAGTAAATCCGTCGAGAAAATAATCATCGACGTCTCATTTTCCAGCGGCTATATCCCCTGTAAGCTCTATTTCCCAACAGATGACAGATATGGCCGCCGAAAAAAAATGACCGGTTTGGTAGTATTTGAACATTAATATCATATAACATTTGTTTTAATTTTTATACTAACCATATATTTATATCTTTTTTCCAGAAAATTTCTTATTATTTTAATATTTTAAGCATAAGTTTTGAATTTTGACAACAATACAAAAACGTCTTATATAATTCGATAATTTGTCAATACTTATCAGCAGATTAGTAACATCTTTCTTATATTTTAAACAAATGTTCTAAAACATGAGTTGAAGGGTACCCGCATAATGCAACGAGATATATTTTGATTTTAATGTTTCGTTCTATATCTTGAGTCTATCAATGTTATAATGCGATTTTATGTGGTTTTGAGAAAAATAAAAAGAAAATGTTTTTACTTTTGAATGAAATATAAATTTGAAGATATTATAAACTTTTGAAAAAATAATCGATATTATCACCAAATTAAAGTTTTCGTTTTTGTATAAGTTTTTTAATTCAACTTTTTATTATAACTTAATTGAAGTTTAATAATGAACTAATTTATTTTTAGTTTAAAAAAATAATATTTTAAGACAATAATTAGATATTTTGTTAGATTATGTTTACCTGTAGTTAGTTACAATAATTCAAAAATGGAGCTTTCATATGATGTACGCATACACATTCTACTTGTAATCTTAAATTTTAAGTAATATGTATCAGTATACATTACTTTATACATAAAAAATTATTTTAAGAAGTATTTTATCAAATACTTTATTATACTAGAAGGGTATTCGTGCAATGCATCGAGACACATTTCCATTTCAATGTTTCATTTTATTTTTTATCCATGTCGATATAATACGATTTTATGTGGTTTTGAGAAATCGATAATGTTTTATTTATATAGATTTGAAAATATCATATAAAATTTGTAAAAAATATATCAATATTAGTATCACATTAACTACTTAAAAGTTCTTGTTTGTATTTTTTTTTAATTCAAATTTTTTATTTCAATTTAATTTAACTTGTTTTAGGTTTAATAATATTTTTTTATAAAGATAATAATTAAGTATTCTGTTAGAACTCTTCTGTTAGAACTCAATAATTATCCTAATTATATTTTGGTTTTTTTTTATTTTAAAATGAGATGTTTATCCTATATTTGATTATGTTTATCYGCAGTTAGTTACACGAATTCAAACATAGAGTTTTAATAAGTTGTATTTGTGCACAATTTACTTGTAATCTTGAATTTTAAGTAATATGGATCAATAAACAGTACTTCATGCATAAAAATGGTTTTTAAGAATTTTTGTCAAATCATTTATAATATAATATAGATAGTATAGATTAGATTCCTAACAACCTTTATTTTAAATAAATAACTTATATTTATTATTACCATATAGACTGCATCATCTAGAAAATGGGACCAACATTTCTTGATTTTTTTCCCAGCGTAATTAAATTGCGATGAAGTTTCATCTTGACCAAGTCTTGATTTGAATTTGCCAACTTGAAAGAAAGAATCAAAGATGACTTTCTTGTTTTTTATATTGACACTTTCCAAGATTAGAAAAACTCCAATTTAATCCCGCCATTAAACCCATATATCAGAGATCAATCTCAACAAAAAAGCATTGTCCAATCTCATTCATCTTCTCTCGTACTTACATGGTTTAGTTGATATTCATGCAATCATGATCTTCTCTAGATACAATCTGATTACAAGTTACTTCTTTCTTTTCTTGATCCCTTATCTAGCTTCACTCAGTTTCGATTTGCCAAATATCGGTCCAGCGAATCAGAATCGGGAGATAATAGCAAGAGGTGATGGAGCTTATATCTCCAGCAATGGAATCCAGGTGACYCCAGATGAAATTGGAGAYCGGACACAGAAAGCAGGACGGGTGACATACATCCAGCCACTTCATCTTTGGAACAACGCAACTGGTGAGCTAGCAAGTTTTGCTACCAATTTCTCCTTTGTCATTGATTCAAGGCAGAATGGAGATTACGGTGATGGCCTCACATTCTTCCTTGCTGAGGATAATTYTGTGATCACAAAGGGTGGAGCCATGGGGCTTCCGATCGATCCAAACACCATTCTGGCAACGAATCGATTTATTGCAGTAGAGTTTGATACTTATGAGAACGWTTGGGATCCAATAGATTCTAACGATAATTACATAGGTGATCATGTAGGTATCACCATAAGCAATCTCACTGGTCSCTCTCTCACTTCTGTTAGATCTCAGGGATGGTTGAGCAATATAACTGGTGGGGCAGATTGTCAAGCTTGGATCACATATGATTCTATTTCTAAAAATCTCAGTGTTTCCTTCACTGGTTTTCGAAATAATAGAATTGTACGTCAAGATGGACTTTATTACACCATTGATCTAAGAGATGTGTTAACGGAAAGGGTCATTTTTGGGTTTTCAGCAGCAACTGGAGCTTCATTCCAGAAAAACAACGTTAAATCTTGGAGTTTCAGTAGTTCGGATATACAAAATGATGAAATCGGCAGCCTGCCACCAAACCCCGGCCCAGATCCAGTGGGTGACAAAAATAGCAACGTGGTTGACAAAAATAGCAACGTGGTATTAATAGTTGGATTATCTGTTGCAATCACTTTTCTGGYGGTGGYTGCCTTTGTTTTGTGGAGGAAGAAGAGAAAAAACAGGGAAGATRAAGTTGAAGAACTCGAATTTGATGTTGAGATGAACAATGAATTCGAAATGGGTACAGGGCCTACAAGATTCTTTTACCATGAATTAGCTCAGTCGACTGGTAACTTTGCCGAGAATGAGAAACTTGGGGARGGAGGTTTTGGTGGGGTTTACAGAGGTTTCTTGAAAGATTCGGGAACCTATGTTGCAGTCAAACGGGTCTCYAAGACTTCCAAACAAGGAATCAAGGAGTATGCATCWGAAGTCAGGATCATTAGTAGATTAAGGCATAGAAATCTGGTTCAACTCATAGGTTGGTGTCACCAGAAAGGTGAACTCCTACTCGTTTATGAATTAATGGAGAACGGAAGCTTAGATTCACATCTCTTCAAGGCAAARAGCTTGTTGACATGGAGCACAAGGTACAAAATTGCCCATGGCCTTGCTTCTGCTTTGYTATACCTACATGAAGAATGGGAGCAATGTGTTTTGCATAGAGATATCAAATCAAGTAATGTGATGTTGGACTCAAACTTCAATCCGAAGCTTGGCGATTTTGGGTTAGCAAAGTTGGTTGATCACGAGAAAGGCTCACAGACAACAATGTTGGCCGGAACCTTGGGTTACATGGCTCCTGAATGTTTAGTGACTGGCAAGGCAAGCAAGGAATCAGATGTGTTTAGYTTYGGAGTAGTTGCATTRGAAATAGCTTGCGGGAGAAAACCCATCGAGTACAAGGCTCCAGAAAGACAAATAAGATTAGTAGAATGGGTTTGGGAGCTGTAYGGGACWGGGACTCTTTTAGAAGCAGCAGATCCAMGACTTGGGTCGRATTTTGAGGAAGATGAAATCAAACGTCTGATGATCGTTGGGTTATGGTGTGTGCACCCTGACTCAGACCTTCGCCCATCGATGAGACAAGCTATTCAAGTACTTAACTCCGAAGCTTCCCTGCCCATTCTCCCCTYAAAGATGCCAGTGGCGTCGTACTTGCCCCTTCCCATTCCTTCATTATATGGCTTCCAAAACGAGTCGTCAAGCAGCATCKACAAMACGGATTCTTCAAAGCAAACTGCAACTTCATCWACTGCTTCTCCATCTGTGTCACTGTTACATTCAATGCAATGACATGTATTAAATTTTAATTTATCAACAACCTTCTCGGATCAGAAAGTAGAGCTTTTGATTTGAGTTATAATATGTTGACGATTGTTATTGAGCATCATAAATGTGATACTTGACGATGCATGTAACACCTATAATCATTATACATGACTTCTTTGGATCATGAATCCAAAGAATATAAAAAAAAAAGTAATATGTTAAGTTCATAATGATTATACTACTGACAACACAACCTACAAATGTTTAACCCAAAAAATAATTACTGGCTGACGATAGATTCTTGAGGAAAGGAAATACATATGTCGATAATTTGCCAATACTTACCGNATGTAGGCATATGGAGTTTTTGTGTGTGGATAAAGTGACATATGAATCCTTGAAGAAATAGTGTAACATTGTTTAAGAAAAAAAAACTCTCAATTTTTCCTCTCTATTCAGTTTTTGAGGTGATTTGCACTTTTGTTTATTTGAGGCGTCATTCAATAAGAGAAATATGATATGGGTTTTTGTTAATATAAATATAGTATTTTCGTCTTTTAATTGAAGATATTCACACTAAAATTGGAATTATACAAACATATGAATCTCTCAATTTGGAATTATGTAGATATATGTTTTTTTTTTTTTGTGGATAAAGTGGCATATATATTTTTGATGAAACAAAGTAACATTGTTTAGCATAATAGTCTCTTATAATCTCCCAATTCTTCTTCTTTATTCAGTTTTTGTGGATGTGTTTTGTTTTTTTGTTGATTTAATGCGTCATTCATGAAAACAAATATGATATGAGTTTTTGTTTTTGTTGATGTTAATCGGTCTATTGTGATTTTTTTTTCTTTTTTAGCATTGAGCTTGAAAATTATTTTCTAATATTTTTAATTTTTAAAGAAGAAACCAAACGTAATGAGGTGTTATCCTGTAAACATAGAAACCCATTTTTTTCTTAGATTTTTTATTTTTTAAAATATTTGATATTATCTAAAAGACTTTTCCATCCCTATATTTAAAATATGAAATTCAATATAATACATATCTTTTATTTTGCATAATTTTCAGGATTTTTTATAAATAAACCAAACTATGAACTGTCTAAAAAAAAGTGGTTTTAATGAGGTTCTTGACCAATGTTGCAAATGAGTATATCATGAACTAATATAAGCAAATTGCAAAAATATTCAACAATTATATCAATGTAAATGACAACACAATTATTGTTTGGTGAATATAAATATTTTATGAAAATATATGTAGAAGATAAATTGATATGTATTATGGTAAAATAATTCTCTTAATACACCTCATGATTATAATCAATATTTCACATATTTTTTTTATGATTTTGAACCAATCACAAAGTTTGATATAATAAAAGATTGATATATAAGACTTAATAATTATATATATATATATATATATATATATATAATATTAAAAGAACAACCAATAATGATAAGTTAGATTCATATATCAAAGGTAATGTTGATTTTTATTGGTTTAATATATAAATGTGATCATCGACTCATTTAGCTAATTTCAATAAATTTTTAAAAAAATTATCGTCATCGTGCAACGCTCGATGTCAAACACTAGTTAGTTTAAAATAGAGACGAAAGTTAATGGTGATTTGCAACCAATGAAACAAAATATAACTTACTCTTAAGTTTAATATAAACAAATATTTTAAAACATGATTGTTTTAAGTCATTTCTCTCGTATAAATTGTTCTTCTAGTCATAACTTTTCATTATTTACCTAAATATCACTATATTTGCAAGTCCCACTTCCGCCACTTACGGACCCAGCTAAAAGACAAAAAAAAATTTATCAAATTTGACCCGAAATCCACAATTGTAACGGTCAGGTCTGCAATTGCGACGGCCGATTCTACAATTTGATTTTTTTGTCTTTTAGCTAGGTCCACAAGTGAAGCAYAKGGTTTTTACGGARGGCRTGATATTTGTATAATTCAKGAWGATAAATGGCTACACGAYCAATTTATGTATGAGAAACAACAATTTAAGTTAAAAATATCTACGTCATTATCGTCTATGGTTGTATACTTGTTGATTGAGTGTTGGTTGTTGACTCAAAGTCAACCCTCATYTTCAGACGCATGATTAAATAGGAGTCTTGACCGGCCTGAACAATTTAAAACTAAAGTAGATTTTATTATCTTAATTATGTTTATACATGTTGCTTGTCAATAATAAAATATCTAAATGAAATAACCCCACAAAAGTTGATTGTTTATATGCATGTGACTCGTCGACTACTAAACCAACAATGCATGGAAATATATATATATATATATATATATATATATAGGGAAAGGTTCAAACGAGAACCCCTGTGATTTACGAAAACGCGAGAACAACTTAATAACCATATATTGTGATAAAGATAAAATTAAAAGATTTTTAAAATTAAAAAAAGATTCAAAAAAATTTAAAATTAATAAGGGTAAAAATGGAAATGATATTTATCTTAAAAACGGTTAAAATCTATCATTAAACATGATATCTTCTCAATTATCACGATAACTTCTCAATATCATCATCATCATCTTCTAAACCGTTACGCTTAAAAAGGCTACTCTTCAAATC
>NC_037544.1:6556079-6568181 GCF_001531365.2 Cynara cardunculus var. scolymus
TTTTGACCATTAGATCGTTAGTTTATAAAGTTGATCAATGAACATAAATTGGTCTCACGGGTCTCACGAAAAAACCCTTGGTCTCACGTGAACCCAACCATATATATATATATATATATATATGGGCCTAATCAAATGAGAACTGATTAGTTTGTGGTAACTGCGAGGTCCAATCTCAACCACAAATCAACGGATAAATTAAGAAATTAATAATTATGGTGGTCTGAGTTAAAATTATAATTAGAGGGCATATTAGATATTTTTTAAAAAAACTCATTTCTCCTCTCTCCTCTTTCCTCTCTCATCTCTCCGGCCTCCGGTGAAATCGGTATCACAGTATATCACAATGGGTATCACATTGTGTATCTTTGTTTTTAAAGTTTGAGTTGGTATCACAATTGTATCACAATATATCACAATGGGTATCACATTGWGTATCTTTGTGATTACTTGGTACCTGCCGTATTAATGTTCACCGGAGGCCGGAGATTGGAGGTCGGAGAGATGAGAGAGGAGAGAGAAGAGATGATCTTTTTAAAAATACCTAAAAAGCCTTATAATTATAATTTTAACTCAAACTATTATAATTATTAATTTTCTAATTTATCCGTTGATTTGTGGTTGAGATTGGATCTCACAGTTACCACAAACTAATCAGTTCTTCCTTGAATAGACCCATATATATATATATATATGTGTGTGTGTGTGTGTGTGTGTGTGTGTGTGTAGATATATATAATATAGGAGCGTTCAAATAAAAACCACTCAATTTGTACAAACCGTGACAACCACATTCAACTAATCATAATTTTTCATTTTGTTCATTTTTTTGTAATAATGAGAGATTGATTAACCATTTTTATTATGGATGGTGTTAATCATGGATATTAACATCTTCATTATTTTAATTTTAGAGAAATACATGAAACAGTTTCATTAAAATTTCATTAAATATTATATGAACAATTTCATAACCATATATGAAACAAATTAATCAAAAAAAGTATCATATGAAACAATTTCACAAAATTAAACAATTTCATGAAAAAAATTCATAAGATTAAACAATGAAATCGACGTATGAGGGTGGTTTGTACGGTTTGTACAAATGAGGGTGGTTTTCATTTGATCGCTCCTCATATATAGTATATATATATATATATATATATATATATATATTCATATTCAATGTTAGCCGGCCGGTTTTATTAATTTGATATTTCACAGAATGAATCAACGATGCCACTTTGTTAAGATAAATTAAAAAAAAATTCTAGTTTAAAGCAACCCATGAACGATTCATCATCTCAATAATCTTCCCTGCATAGGAAGGTTGACACATACTCATGTAATCGACAAAAACAACTATTGGTTGATCATGGCTACTAATTACTTCCTTCTTTTCATGATCCCTTATGCAGCTTCACTAAGTTTCAATTTGCCAAATATCGGTCCAACAAATCAAAATCGGGAAATAATAGCTAAAGGTGATGGAGCTTATATCTCCAGCAGTGGAATCCAGGTGACCCCAGATGAAATTGGAGATCGGAGACAGAAAGGAGGACAAGCGAGATACTTTGAACAACTTCATCTTTGGAACAATGCAACTGGGGAGCTAGCAAGCTTTGCTACCAATTTCTCCTTTGTCATTGATTCAAGGTCGAATGGAGATTACGGTGATGGCCTCACATTCTTCCTTGCGGAGGATAATTCTATGATCACAAGCGGTGGAGCCATGGGGCTTCCGATCGATCCAAACACCTTTCTTGCAACGAATCGATTTGTTGCAGTGGAGTTTGATACTTATGAGAATGATTGGGATCCAAGAAATTCTAAYRATATTTACATAGGCGATCATGTAGGTATCACCATAAGCAATCTCACTGGTCGCTCTCTCACTTCTGTTAGATCTCAAAAATGGTTGAGTAATATAACGGGTGGGGCAGATTGTCAAGCTTGGATCACATATGATTCTATTTCTAAAAACCTTAGTGTTTCCTTCACGGGTTTTCCAAGTAATAGAATTGTACGTCAGGATGGACTTTATTACACCATTGATCTAAGAGATGTGTTAACGGAAAAGGTCATTTTTGGGTTTTCAGCAGCAACTGGAGCTTCATTCCAAAAAAATAACGTTAAATCTTGGAGTTTCAGTAGTACGGATGTACAAACTGTTGAAATCAGCAGCCTACCACCGAAAACTGACCCAAATYCACTACCACCGAACCCCGGCCCAGATCCAGTGGRTAACAAAAAGAGCAATGTKGTATTAATAGTTGGATTATCTGTTGYAATCACTTTTCTRGTCGTGCCTGCCTTTGTTTTGTGGAGGAAGAAGCAAAAAAATAGGGAAGATGAAGCGAAAGAACTTGAATTTAATGCCGAGATGAACACTGAATTYGAAATGGGTAYCGGGCCTACAAGATTCTCTTACCACGAATTAGCTCAATCTACTGGTAACTTTACAGAGGACGAGAAACTTGGGGAGGGAGGTTTCGGTGGGGTTTACCGAGGTTTCTTAAAAGATTCGAGAACATATGTAGCAGTGAAACGGGTGTCCAAGACTTCCAAACAAGGAATCAAGGAGTATGCATCAGAAGTCAGGATCATTAGCAGATTRAGGCATAGAAATYTGGTTCAACTCATTGGTTGGTGCCACGAGAAAAGAGAACTAMTGCTTGTTTACGAGTTAATGGAAAATGGAAGCTTAGATTCACATCTYTTCAARGCAAAGAGCTTGTTGACATGGGGCACAAGGTACAAAATTGCYCATGGCCTTGCTTCTGCTTTGCTATACCTACATGAAGAATGGGAGCAATGTGTCTTGCATAGAGATATCAAATCTAGTAATGTGATGTTGGACTCTAATTTCAATCCAAAGCTTGGTGATTTTGGGTTAGCAAAGTTGGTTGATCATGAGAAAGGCTCACARACAACAATGTTGGCTGGAACCTTGGGTTACATGGCTCCTGAATGTGTAGTGACCGGAAAGGCAAGCAAGGAATCAGATGTGTTTAGCTTCGGAGTWGTTRCATTGGAAATAGCTTGTGGGAAAAAACCCATCGAGTACAAGGCTCCAGAAAGGCAAATAAGATTAGTAGAATGGGTTTGGGAGCTTTATGGGGYTGGGACTCTTTTAGAAGCAGCAGACCCGCGACTTGGGTCAGATTTTAAGGAAGAAGAAATCAAGCGTATGATGATTGTTGGGTTATGGTGTGCACACCCTGACTCAGATATCCGCCCATCTATAAGACAAGCTATTCAAGTCCTGAACTCCGAAGCTTCTTTGCCCATACTCCCCTCAAAGATGCCGGTGGCGTCTTACTTGTCTCTTCCCATTTCTTCATCACACGGTGTCGCTTCCATCATCCAAAATCAGTCGTCAAGTAGCATTGACAACACAGATTCCTCAAAGCAAAATGCAACTTCATCAACTGCTTCTCCATCTGTGTCACTGTTGCATTCTATGCAATAACATGTATTGAGTTTTCGTTAATACCTTCCCCGATCAGAAAATAGAGTTTTTCTTCTGAATTATACTATTTAAAGAATCATGAATCCAAAGTATATAAAAAAAAGGTAATATGTTAACTTCATAATATGCATTTTCAAAATCATTATCATAATTTCGACCATTAATTAAAATCATATAACATTTGTTTTAATTTTTATACAAAAAAATTCTAATTTATATTTTTCAAGCATAAGTTTTGAATTTTGACACCAACGGGTTTCAAACAAGAGAGAATAGTATAGAAACAAAGATGGTTAATGGATATTATTGACAACACAACCTACAAATGTTTAACCCAACAAATAATTACCGATTATCGATAGATTTTTGAGGAAAGGAAATATATATGTCGATAATTTGCCAATACTTACTGGTTATCTTCAAATCCCACTTCTGTCACCTGCGCACCCAGCTAAAAGACAAAAAACTATCAAATTTGACCCAGGTCCACAATTGTAACGGTCAAATCTGTAATTGCGACGGTCGATTCTACAATTTGATTTTTTTTTTTTTTTTTTTTGTGTTTTAGTTAGATCTGCAAATAAAGTACATAGGTTTTACGGAAATAGTGATATTTATATATATCAGAGAGAAAAATGACTACAGACCAATTTATGTATGAGAAACAACAATTTTACTTAAAAATATCGTCTATGGTTGTATAGTTGCTAATTGAGTGTTGGCTGTTGACTAAGTCAGCCCTCATTTTTAGACGAATAACTGAATAGGAACCTTAACCGGCCTGAACAATTTAAAACTAAAGGTAGATTCCAATATCTTAGTCATGTTTATACATATTGAAATTGACACAAACCAATTGTCTTAATGGTAAATAGACCGAGTCCACGGAATATATTAATTAGAATTTTTTATTTATTATTTTTAACAATTCATATTATTAAAAGGAAAGGATTTCATCAATAAGTTGAAAATGATACCAATATAAATTAGAATTTTATTTATTATGTTTGTATGATAGTTGCTAACTGCACATAATATGTATATATTGTTGTAAACATAGGTGTAACAGACCCGTTCCTGACATTTTTTAGGCCCTGGGTGAACGTAAAAACAGGGTCCACTGCAAGAAATAAGGCAACGACTTTTGTCGTCGCAAAAAGTTCATTTATAATCAGAAAGAGTATATAACAACGACATGCTATAACTTGTAGCGGAAACATGTCATCTCTAAAAAGTGTATCGTCAGAGTTCACTTTTCTTGTAGTGACCCTCAGTGAGTACGAAAAAAAATTCAATAATTTTTTTTCATTAGTATAAAATTGAGTACAATAAGTGCTAATAATTTAGTGAGGAAAGAAATCTTAATAACAAGAAATATGTGTTATTTTGATACAAAAAGAGAATTCGTGTGAATGAAGTAATCATGAGGGTCAATGTGACATCAATAATAAATAAGATTATCAAGGTCTTTTATACAAGTAAACAAATAAGGATCAATAAAAATATGAAAGAAAAGATGATCCATTGAGATCCAATAAGAATAAATAATGAATTAAACATATAATATGCAAGCTTAACAAATGATTATTTGAGCACTTAAATAGAATCTTGTGGTGTGATGGAATCCCAATGAAAGATACATAAGTCAAACAATTGATGAAAATATCTAAATTCTATTTTCCTTCTTTCTTTGTTCAACTAAAATAAGATGTTAAGATTAAAAGTTTATGGAACATTACATATATAAGAGACATTTCTAAATACATCTAGTAGAAAAAAATTTATTCATTAATCACAAAACCATGAAACACGTCATAAATTATAAGAACAATAGATTGATTGTCAAACAATAGTAAAATATTTTATGTAGAAGCAAAAATAGATAACAATAGTCAACAAAAACAATTAGAACAAGATAACCAAATAGCAATAGTCAATAGAAACAGAAATTGATAAAAATATCGAACAAAAATATATAGCAATAACAAACACATGATCTTAAACTTGAATTGTTGAAGCACAAAAACAGTCAAGCATATAGAGATAGCAATAGCAAATATCACTAGACCTTATTGGAAATAAAAAAAATTAGAGAGTCAATAAACAATAGCATATAATAAATGACCAATTAATTTTTTTATTTTCTTTTCGAATGTAATTAGTTGATATATTTTTGTGCCCTTATTATCTACTAAATTCTTTTTGCTCCTTATTATATGCTACAATTTTTTGTTTTTTTTTAATTTATTAAATTCTTTTAGACTACTATTGTATTTTAAGGGGAAAATTTGGGCCTTGGGCGTGCGCCCGTGTCGCCCTCCCCAGGGACCGGCCCTCAGTATACATGATATATCATTGATACATGTATATATGCATGTGTATATGTGAATGTATAGATAATGTGTGTATTGTTTGATAACAACATATGATGTATATATGTATATATGCATGTGTATATGTATGTTGTATGTACATGTATAATATACAACCAGGGTTGGGTTTTAGTGAGAAAAAAAGTTATGCTGAGAATCGTAAAAAGAGATCTTCATCTTTGAATCAATCTTAATTGAATGACAATGCTAATGAGTTGTATGGTGTATCGAGATGCACCTGATCGGTTCTCTTCTAAAGCGAAATCCAAGGTGGGCATGAGATTAAAAGTGATCATTAGTTTAGATATCTTCTTACGCTTCTTACCTTACTCTTTTTTTTCCACATAATCCTTCGCCTATATATGATCATAGGGTTGGTTCCGGAGAGATAGAAGGTTAAGATGAAAAGCATAAGAAGAAATCTACACCATTGGATGCACATTAGGATGAAATGCACTATATCAATTCATGTATCAATCGCGATAAATAGGTGGGCTTGAAATTAAAGGTGATCAAGGGTCCACAACTTTCTTACGCTTCTTACATTAACTTTTCTTCTTACACGATCCTTCACCATGATTATATATATAGGGGATTAATCATTCGAGGACGCCTAAAATTTTGATAACCTTGAGAGCTCATGCATCATGTGTTATTTTATATGATTTTTTCTAACTAGGCATAGTATTTAATGTATTGATTAATATATATTTGTTTCACACTGTGTTTGTTTTATACGTATTTATTTCACAATGTGAAATTTTTTACGTGTATTATATCTTTCATAAGCACGCCAAAATGTTCACATATTGAACTGAGTACATGTGAAACAAATATATGTTAATCAATATTCTAAATCTTAGTTTTAGATGGAAAAAAATCATATGAAATGACACATGATACACAAGTTCTCAAGGTTATCACAAATTCTTGAGTTCTCAAAAGAATACCCCTATATATATATATGTGTGTGTGTGTGTGTGTGTGTGCGTGCGCGCGTACGTATGTGCATGTCGTGTGTGTGTGTGTGTGTGTGTATATATATATATATATATATATGTGTGTGTGTGTGTTTGTATATCTATATTTATATACAAATGAATGTACATATATTGTCATTAAACTCCGAAAACTCGGATTTGGTCTATTATGTTTGTCAGTTTATAATAGTTTTGGTCCATCCTCCTAACAGCCGTTAACTTTTTCTGCTAAGTCCAACTAAAGCAGAGGTACTAAAGTCAATTTAAACTCTTTTTTTGTTAAATCCAATACCACACCGTTAAATGAAGGATATTTTAGTCATTAAGAAAAATATTTAATGTTAGTATTTCTATCAATCTAGTATTATAGTAATTGAGCTTTTAATAAATTAATTTATTCGTTATTAATTATATTTGTGTTCCCCTTCGGACTAAACTATATAAAGTGTGTGAACACCAGTGCAACTTGTTTCCAAAAGTGGTTGGTAGTTGGTAGGGGTATTTATGGGTTAGATTGATCGGGTTGAAGACATTTAAACAACCCAACTTAATGTTTGCGGTTTGAAAAATCTTAACCCAATCCAACCCAAACTAAAGTGCAACCCAACCCGTACGAGTTGGTCGGGTTGGTCGAGTTGATATTTGGGTACATTCAAATATTCTTCTAACCTTGAATATGTTATTTCTCTACTCATAATTTCTTTTTCATCATCAATCATTTGATACAACTTATCCATATTTCTTACGTATATCACATTCAGTTAATTTTCTCAATTTACATATATATGTTCACAGTTAGTGAACATATATACAAATGGGTTATATAGAGATGTGAATAGATTGAAAATATGTGTATATGAAAAACATATATGATAGTGTAATTGTCTAATGTATATATTAATAGAAATTCAACAATCATCTTAAATCCAAGAAATAAAAGGATATCGGGTTCATTGGGTTAGGTTGGGTTCAAATAATAGTAACTCAATATCAACTCAATAGCTATGGTTCGACAATTTTACAACTCGATTAGACATTGGGTTGCTTCGGATTGGGTTATTTCACGTTGATACAATCAGCCAACTTGAAACAAAATACAACTTCATCAACTGCTTCTTCTTCCATATATGTGTGACAATTGCATTCGATGCAATGACATGCATATATTGTAATGGTATGAGATAAAGTGAAAGAGAGTTCAAAGTGAAAAAAGTTGATTCTCCATCATCAATTTTTTCGTTTTACATATCTCAAAATTCTTTTGGACGTTTGTACATGGTACACGAATACGACACGAAAATACATGAGAAAACTCATTGTCCTACGTATGCTGCAATATGGGACAGGAACGAGTGAGATTGAATGGGGCTAAAAGAATTAACAATCTATCCTCATTTAATATAATCCTAATATGGTATTTGGTTTAATAGCCATCACCGCCCTTCACTTCCACCACTACCACGATAAGTAGGGGTGTTCAAAAAACCATTAGACTGCTCAAACCGGCCGAACCAAGTTAAATCAGACCGTTTTTTGGCGGTTTAAGAGGTCTAGCGGTTTCGAAAATAGCAAAATCGGACGGTCTGGTCTGCGGTTTGGAACTTTTTTTGGGCGGTTTGTACCAAACCGACCGCCAAATACATATAATATACATATATATATTATTTATTTATTTAAGTATTAACAAGCCCAATTTTTTTAACTTTATGGGCTATGACCCAAATATATCCATAAGCCCAACATAAAGCTTAACATCTAACATATCAAATCCAAATGAATTGGTGCCTAAAAATCCCTAAACCAGTAAACATATTGACACATTTGACATTGACGGTCTCTACATTTTGAAATCTCTCAAGAACTCTATCAATCTATCGATTTTGTTAAGAACTCAACACTCAAGAATTGAAGGTTGTGAAGTCGTGGATTTTGTTACTCAATACTCGCAGTGGAGTTGTAACTTTATTAATTTGTTTGTTTTCTAATATGTATTATATAGTTATTTGTTTGGACTTTGGATTACTTGGATTTTGGACTCAAGAGCTACTTAATTATTACATTTATTTGTTTGGATATTTTGTTTTGTTAAAATGGGTATTTAATCTAAAAATTCTAAACTATATATGTTTTTGTAAGTTTAATATTTAAAGTTCATTAAAGGTCCAAACCGTCTAAATCGGTCAGGCGAGACCGCCTTTTCGTGGTCTGGTATGACCGGTCTGGACACTTGATGATAAACTGTTCGGTTTGAAAATTTATAAACCGCCATAATGGTTTGGTTTGTGGTCTGAGGGGTTAAACTGCCCAAACCAGACCGCGAACACCCCTAACGATAAGGCACCTCCACCATTACCACACCATCATTGGATATCAGTACCACCAGAAAAGCAAATAAGTTTAGTCGAATGGGTTTGGGAAGTCTATGAGACCGGAACTCTTTTAGAAGCAGCAGATCCACATCTGGTGTGGGACCTTGAAGAAGAAGAAATGAAGTGTTTGATGATCGTTGATCAGTCACTAAGTTCCACTTTATTTTCTAGTCAATCACTCCTCATTAAAGCGTTAAAATGGCAAAACCGAACTATGGTTTTTGTATTTTGATAGGTTCGTAAAGTTTAGAGCAAAAAAGGGATAAAAGGGGGATTTTTTTACAGCTTTGCGAGACTATGGCATTTTAAGCGTATCTCACTCATACGAGCCCCGATTCAAGCGATTCAAGATTCCTTGGAAATCAAACAGACGGGCCGACAACTTTCATGTTTGGATATTTCGCAAATTCGAACTGCATCTAAGTCTAAATTGGATCCAACAGGTTCGATTTTGGTGGTCAATTTCGTTTTCACATTTGTAGTTCAACGACATAATACATTGGTGATTGAGATTACTTTGAATATTGTGGTTGTTGGGTATTGATTTGTTCTTTCGATGGTGATTTGGCTTTGTGTTTTTACATACAATTGTTGTGACAATGCTTAAATATCAAAAAATCGTTGAATTTTCCCACTTGATAATGAGCTAAATTCGTTTCAAGGTTGACGTGAAACCCCATATGTGATCCAATTTTGATTTGTTTTTACTTAGTTTATTTTGGTTTGAATTTGCACAATAAGTATGAATATATGTCGTTTGGGACAGAATATGACAGGTTTTGTCGGGGCTTAATGTTTGGTGTCCGATTGGTTTGAGTTTGGACTCCAAAGGTCAGATGTGCTTGGAAGTCTCAGGTTCGAATCCAAGAAGGAACAAAAATCCCCTTGTAGCCACAGAGGTCCAAATGCGGTGATTCCAGGCTATTAGCAAAGCTGATGGTCGTCCTAGTCAGCTCCCATAGTGGGTTGGATATCCAGGTTAATCAAAAAAAGATATGATAAATTTGTATGTGTTTAAATTTGTTAGAATAAGAGAAAGAGAGGGCCAAAAGATTGTCGTTTGTATTGAATGAATATTGTTGAAACGTTACAAGAAAAGGAGAAAACCTAAGCTACTTATATAGGATAGTACAGAGGCCTAAACCCTAAACCTAAAAGCCCATGGGCTTATATATATGGGCCTCTTATATACAACTAACAAAATTAAACGTGTTTTAGTAATTGGTTGGCATAACTTGGATAGTCCATTGGTATCCCCCGACCTACTGAACACAACAATGTAGGTGGGAGGACGGTTGGTTTGGATAGGCATGGATTATGCCAAGAGTTGTATCAGTCCCTTAACATGTTCGGTTTACAATGCATTTAAAATTGAGTATTTCATGAAACTCATTGAATTGATGAAACACTTGGGCTAGTAAGAGACAGTTGACCTTGACTGTTTCTCATCGTTGGAACTCTTTTTCTCAAGTTCGTTCTTTTTAATTTTTCTTATAAAAAAAGCCAAAAATATTTTCTATTTATTTGTTTTCTTAATATTAATGCAATTTTTCTTCAAAGCTTGATTGAGTTGGTGTTAATTATGCTAAGCAGATTTTGATTTTGAGTCTTAGTCTTTGATAGGGATGGTGCTTTGTCCCGACCCGGTGGGGAACCCGGTTCACCCGACCCGAACGGGGACGGGGATTCCCCGCTAAAACGGGTCACGGAGCCGGGGATCCCCAGTAGACTCAAACCGGGGACGGGGGATGTTACTCAAAACGGGGTCGGGGCCGGGCCGGGGATCCCCGATAGAATCAAACTAAAATATACTATTTATGGGGATTGACCGGGATTTTATCGGGTTTTGACCGGGAATTTGACCGGGGACAGGATGATAATCCCCATACCCGCCGGGGCCGGGATTACAAAACCTGCCCCATCTCCGCCCCGTTGCCATGCCTAGTCTTTGAGCTTAAACCGAATTAATTGAGTAGTCTATCTAAGCGACACACGTGCATCCAGTTAACACAAATAATTCACTTGACCATTGAATCCCTGGGAAGAACGATGTCCAACTTACCCATTTACTGATTTGAGTTTGGTTTATAAATTTAAACCTTGTTATGCTTTTAACGACGTGGGCAACAATCGTGTGCGCACCTCGACTCAAATCTCCGCCCGTCAAAGAGGAAACTTATTCAAATATTTGAAATTTGCAGTTGTCACTTCAAATCATTGAGATCTTTATCAAATAAATGCTCATAATGTCTCCTTTTACAGATATCAGACAAAGAGATACGTTCATACGTTATTTAAATAATTAGAAAAAGCAAGTAAAGCATGAAACATTAACTTTAGTTTGTTAAAAATTAATTAATTATATGACGTATTTATCCATATCTATATACACTATGTATTTAAAATAACGGGTAATTATTCTATTTATTTTAATTAAATGGTAATTATTAATGTTATGACATATTTACCCATGTCTATTAAGACCCTGTTTCTTAGGAAATCAGTTGATGAAAGGGTAAAAAAGAGACTTCGTTTTGAATTATAAACAATAGTGTTAACATTAAACATACATATTAAAATATACTAGAAGGTTACTTGCGTAATGCAGCGAGATACATCTTGATTTTAATATTTCATTTTATTTTGTATCTCAGTCGATGTTATAGTATGTGATTTTGAAAAAATAATGATGTTTTTATTTTTGAATAAAATAAAATTTGAAGATATCATAAAATTTTGACAAAAATATATCGATATTAGTGTCAAATTAACTATTTAAAATTTCTATTTTTTTGTGTAATTTTTTAATTCAATTTTTTTTATTATAATTCAATTTAGGTTCAATAACGACGTAATTTATATTTGGTTTAATAATATAATTTTCTTATAAAGATAATAATTAATTA
>NC_037544.1:6568281-6586122 GCF_001531365.2 Cynara cardunculus var. scolymus
TATTTTTTTCAAAATTTTATGATATCTTCAAATTTATATTTTATTCAAAAATAAAATCATTATTGCTTTCTTAAAAACACATAATCTATACTACATTATAAAGCATTTGATAAAAACTCTTACAAAAAAATTTATGCGTAAAGTATTGTTTATTAATGCATATTACTTAAAACTCAAGATTGTTATGCGTAAGTACAACTTATTAAAGTTTCATATCTGAATTCGTGGAACTAACTGCAGATAAACATGATGAAATACAGAATAAACATCTCATTTTAAATATAAAAAATCTAAAATATAATTAGGATAATCATTGAGTTTTAACAGAATACTTAATTATTATCTTTATAAAATGTTATATTATTAAACCAAAAATAAATTATTTCATTATTAAACTTGAATTAAATTATAATAATTTTTTAAAGGAAATTACATAAAAAATGAGAACTTTTAAATAGTTGATTTGATATTAACATTGATATTTTTTTTTCAAATTTTTATGATATCTTCAAATTTATATCTTATTCAAAAACAAAATCATTATTGTTTTCTTAAAAACACATAAAATCGTATTATAATATCGTCAGAGACAAATAATAAAATAGAACATTAAAATCGAGATGTGTCTCGCTGCATTGCACGAGTACTATTCTAGTGTGTATATATATATATATGTGTGTGTGTGTGTGTGTGTGTGTGTGTGTGTGTATGTGGGGAGTCATTCAAGGGAGAACTGGATACTACTGTGCTGCATCATGAGTAATTGATACCCAAAATAAAGTAATTAATCTAATTAAAGTAATTAATCGAATTAAAGTAAATTGGAATATTAAACTAATTAAAATAAATTGAATAATCAACCCAAATTACTAATTTACCATTCTGTTTTATTTTAAGAAAAATATTAAATATTTTAAATGATCGGCTCATGTTAGATCTCACAGTTACCACAAGCTAATTAGTTTTCATTTGATTAAATCTCTTTTGGAGTAAACTTTAATGTTAGTCCTAAAAGAACATCTTTATAGATTATAAAAATACAAATTTGAGGGAGGTTCAAGTAAAAAAATATAATAAAATAAAAGAATACGAAAACATCTATGTCACATGTGACTTTTTATTTTTTATGTTGTTTTAGACTAAAAATCACATGTAATTCAGGTTCAGTCAACGCTCGTAGGTCATTGGGCCAATAGCATGCATTTCTCTGTGTTGATCCAACCTGAATAAGATTTAGTTTTTACACAAAATCGCATGTGATATAGATTTTCTAGTGTTTTCTAGAAAACCATTTTATGTTTGTGTGTGTGTGTATATATATATAGGACTAGGTTCCAGTGATAATGAAAGTTAAGCTGAGAAACATAAGAAGAGATTTTCACCTTTTAATGCACATTAGGATGAGATGTGTCAAGAGGAGATGCACCTAGATGCACCGGGTCAACCCTCGTATCAAACACGATTTATGGATGGTTTTGAGATTACAGGTGATCAAAGGTCCATATCCTTCTTACGCTTCTCACATTAACTCTTCTTCTCACACAATCCATTTGCACACACACACGCACATATGTATATATAGGCGAAAGGTTCATTTGAAAAGTGATAAATATTTGAAAAGTGTAGAAGTGATCATAGCCCTTCTTTCATCTGGTCAACATTTGCGTCTTTGACCGTAAAGTATCGGATAATTTCTTGCATAGGTATGCGGAAGATAGAAGGGTAATTTCATAATTTTTTAATATAGACGACAAATGGGTTCATATGTGAAGTCGTTAATTAGTTTGCATGTGAACTATTTAACCGATTTATATATGAACCCACAAGTTCATATGTGAATCACAAGTGTTCGTATGTGAATCAGTTAAAATGGTTCATATGCGAATCAGTTAAAGTGGTTCATATATGAACTTGTTTGTCACTTGCTTATAAAAGTTACGAGACTACTCTCTCTATTTTTCGCATAGCTGTTATTTTTGACCAGTCAAACACGTAATTATTGACCAGCCAAATCCAATATTGACCATATGAAGGGCTATAATCACTTATCTAATTCTCAAATATTTACCACTTATCAATTACTGAGTTCTCCATTGAATGACCCCCTTTATATTTATATTTAAAAGTGGTTATAACCACCTTTCTAACTGTATCCATATGATCATCTCAATCTAAAGGGGTGTATGGATTCTTTGATTCTTTTTATTTAAAATATTTTCTCCTGATCCTGTTATATATATAAGGAAAAGATCAAAGGAGAATCTTGAAAAAAAAAATCAGAAAACCACAAAAAAGAAAACAAAAATAACAAATTAAAATTATACCACATTATAGATAAGAAAGCGATCATTATTTGGTGTAATTTGTTTCGCTCAAAATTTTATGGTATTTTGCCGATTTTCGATTTAAAAAATGGTGTGTGATGTATATATATATATATATATATATATATATATATTATAAAGTAGTTATAAACACATTTTTAACCAATTCATTGGATTATCTCAACCTAACGTTTTGGATGAGTTCTTCGATTCTTTTTTTTTTTACAAGGTTCTCTCCTGATCTCATTCTATGTTTAAGAAAAAGATTAAGGGAGAATTTTGAGGAAAAAAATGAAAAACCCATTCGAACATTTAGATTGAGATGATCCTATGGATATGGTTACAAAAATGGTTATAAATATTTTTTAAAAATAAAATATAAATATAAATAGGTAAAAGTTCAAAAAACTCAAAAAAACTTTTTCATTTTGAATGATTTAGTCATTAAACTATTTTTTTAAATGAAAAAACAATTAAATTGTTCTCATTTTGAATGATTAAGTTCTTGAATTGTTTTTGAATGAAAAAACCAATAAATTTTATCATTTTGAATTATTAAGTACCAGAACTATTTTTTTAATGAAAAAACCATTAAATTTTCTCATTTTGAATGATTAAGTACCAGAACTATTTTTTTTGAATGAAAAAGCTTTCTCCCATTTTTCCATTAACCTTTTCCCATTAAACTTTCTTGTTTTGAATGAAAAAACCATTAAATCTTTTCATTTTGATTTGATTAAGTTCATGAACTATTTTTTAATAAATACACCATTGCACTTTAAAAATTGGTTACCTATATCTTTTTAACTCAAAAAAGGTTACATCAACCGACTACTAAAAGTTTGATGGTTTATTTTTCTTTTTAAATTCGGGGTCTTAATTATTCAAAATGTAAAAGTTTAATGATTTTTCTACTCTAAATATAATTACAAATTATATACTTTGAACTAGAAGTGTTCATGGGTTGGGTTGATCGGGTTGAATACATTTGAACAACTCAACTCAATGCTTGCGGTTTGAAAAATCTTAACCCAACCTAACCCAAACCAAAGTGCAACCCACCCAACCCAAACCGTACGGGTTGGTCGGATAGATAATTTGGTACATTAAAATATTTTTCTAACCTTGAACATGTTATTTCTCTACTCGTAATTTCTTTTTCATCATCAAACATTTGATACAACGTATCCATACTTCTTATGTATATTAATTCAGTTAATTTTCATAATTTACAAATATATCCTCACAGTTATTGAACATATAATACAAATGAGTTATATAAAGATGTGAATAGATTGAAAATATGTGTATATGAAGAACGTACATGATATTGTAATTATCTAATGTATATATTATTAGAAATTCAACAATTATATTAAATCAAAAAAATAAAAGAATATTGGGTCCATCGGGTTGAGTTGAGTTCAAATAATAGTAACTCAATATCAACCAAATACTTACGGTTTGAAAATTTTACAACACGATTAGACATTGGATTGCTTCGGGTTGAGTTATTTCGAGTTGGGTTGGGTTTGACTGGTCGGGGTTTTGAGCACCCCTACTTTGAACAACTTTTGACTGGTTCAACTAATTTTTATCTAATTTTTGTAATTTAATAAATTATTTATAAAATATAACATATATCTTTTTTTTTTAAATTGTCACACATTCATAAATCTAGAGGTCTTAAATTCTTGTGTTATCAACATTTTTTATTAACCTAGATATCTAACCCGTTATGCGAGCCGATTAATCCCAAAATAACAATCTACTTTGCTATTTGCAGAAATTTATAACACATCTAAACTGTTATTTATAACTCTAACTTATTTGTCATTAAGAAAACATGTGCCAACTTCCCCATCAATTTTTCTTGAATTTTTTCATTTGTATCAATATATTACATTGTTTTATTATTATTTTTCATTATTTATAAAAATATCTAAAATATATATATTTTTTAAATATAGAGGCATCATATGGCCTCGCATGATCTTTGCAAAACCTGAGGGGCAAGTTTGACTTCACCAATAGTACAAATGTTGACTTTCTATTCGATAAGACGGTTCGATCCTTTATTAAATAGGTTTTGGTGTATTTACTTTTATTTATGTTAGAATTATATAATGAAAATATAAAAAAATATTAGTCTTAGGGCCTGTTTGTTTTTTTAAATTTTCATTTAATTGCCTTTTAACTCTTAATCGGTCAGACATAAGTGATTTCAGACTGTTTGTTTTTTTTTTTTAAATTAAGAGTTTTTTTACCTCTTACCGTCCTCTTAAAATTAAGTGGGAATCCTATGTCTGAAATCAATTTCAGAGCCGCATCCCATCTCCATCTCGCTCTCAACTCTCGATTTCTCCATCTCCATCTCGCTCTCAACTCTCGATTTATCCATCTCCATCTCGCTCTTAACTCTCGATTTCTCCATCTCCATCTCGCTCTCAACTCTCGATTTCTCCATCTCCATCTCGCTCTCAACTCTCGATTTCTCCATCTCCATCTCGCTCTTCCATCATCATCTCGCTCTCAGCTCTCGATTTCAAGGTCTCGCTCTCAGCTCTCGATTTCAAGGTCTCGCTCTTAGCTCTCGATGTCAATAGCTCACGATTTTTTGACTGCCTCTCCGTCCAAGCTCTCGATCTCTCGAATGCTCTCGATGTCAACAGCTCACGATTGTTCGTGTTTATATTGATTCAAATTTCAGACGTAAAAACAAATAGTCTGACTGATTCAGATTCCAGACTTCAGACGTAAAAACAAACAGTCTGACTGATTCAGATTTCAGACTTCAGAACCACCTCTTAAAATTCAGAAGTGAATTCAGACTTCAGACTTCAGCACCTCTTAAAAAACAAACGCCACCTTAATTTTAGTGGGGTGGTGTCTGATTGGTTTGAACTTGTCTCCAAATGTCAAAAGTACCTGGAGGTCACAGGTGCAAATCCAAGGAGGAATAAAAATCCCCTAAATGCGATGACTCCGGGCTATCTGCAACAAGTGATCGTTCTGATATTAGTCGGCTCGCATAGCGGGTTGAATATTCAGGTTAATCCAAAAAAAATGTGTGATGAAAAAAAAAAAGTAAATGTACATTTAAGGGTATGTAGAGATGCATTTATCCATCCGTATAAAATCATATTTTATAAACAAAAATTTATAGTAAAACAAAATTATTATCACATTTATTTTGAAACCATAATAATCCCAAGAAATGGAGGGTTTCGTGGAAATGAAGGTTGAAAGTAAGAAAACTCATGGAAATGAAGGTTGAAAGAAAGAAAACTCATGGAAATGAAGGCCGATAGAAAAGATGATGTGATGGAATTAGGTTTTGTATTGATATGAAATAACAAGGGTAATATTGTAATCTCAAATTTAATCTCATGTTGTTCCATCTTTTTTGATGGAACAAAAAAACTCAAGAATAGTTCCATGAAATCTTATTGTTGTCTCATATTTTTGTCTCATGACACGCCAAACATGAGATTATTTATTTTTGTTTCGTCTCGTCCTACCTAATCTGCATACCAAACGCACCTTAAATTTGAATCAACGATTTAAAATTAAAAATAGAATCAAAAAAATGTATCAAAAGGTGTATTTTGATACCATGAACTTGTTGAATATCAAATACCATAGCTACATAAACAATGTCCAAAAGCTATGATTTTCAAATCCCGGTTGTCCCAAAGTAAGTATTAAATATTCCAATCAAAATTCAAATATTTGACTTTAAACAATGAAGATTTTTATATTCGTAAAGTTAAATTACATTGGCAAGTAAATGAAACAATGGGGTCGTTTACCAAACGATTACCCGGATAAGTGATTACCAAGTAATATTATCTCACCGGATGAATATAGTAAGGACCGAGAATCTTGTCCGGTAAAAGCGAGATAAGGACCAAGAGTCTTACCCGGTAAGTGAGAGTGACGACTCTTACCACGGTAAGCGTTTACCAGGTAAATTGTTGTATGCTATGTCGTTTTGGTGGACTAAAATCTTACCCGATAAATACATAATAGTGTTAAATTTTACCAGCAAACACTTACCGGATAAGTGTTTGATAAACGGCCCATAAAACGATAATTTATCAAACAAATCCATGTTAAAAAAAGGATCGCACTTATGGTTCTTTAGGATAAAGAAAAGTAAAATAAAAAAAGGACCGCACTGTCTTGAATTAGTCAAGTCTTGTCCGTTCAACCAGATCAAAGTCAAAGTAAATATAGGTGGACCTAAAGTTGTCAAATACAACGACAAATATCTAATATAAAAATACAGATAAAAGAAAACATAAAACATAAGGAACATTCACATTTACACCAGCTTTAATAATTGTGTTTATGAATGTCACGTTATAAACATGTCCATATTCATCGAATCTTGCTAAATCCTATCAGCGATTCTTTAAAATAAAGATCATAATTGAAGAGTGGGTAATGGTCATGATCTTTTACAATTTAAGAACCTTAAAAATTGAACGAGCGATGGATTAGAAATTTAAAATATAAATTCTACAAACAACATATTTATTGTTATTATTTCTTTTTTCTAATTGAAATTATAAGGTTTAAATATGTCATCACACACGTTTTATCGAACATACATAGATTTTTATATGAAAAAATAATATGAACATTCTGATTTAATAAGCAGTTGTAGAGATGCATAAGAACCGACTGGTTATTGACCCTGTCCTCTTGGCTTAGTTTAGTTACACCAATTGATCATGTACTTAACTGGTCATGGGTCTAAACTCTAAAATTAGAACCGATAGTTCTAATCATTCCTAATGAGGTTTGAAATTTTTACTGCAAAAATCCTTCAATAGCTTCCACAAAAGTAATTCAAGCATGGGGAATCTTATTAATAGCCATTCTAAAGGGTATTGACTAGACCGATTCAATTTGTAACTATACTAATTATGTAATATTTGATCGGAACGGTCCTTAATTGGTTGTAACTCGATTAAATGAGGATCGTTTTAGACTGGACGATTGGATACTGCATGCATTCGGTCCTTAGGTCAATTTCAAATGTGATTTGGATCTTTTAGGTTGCGTTTAGTACATGGGAGAGGATAGGACATGACGGGACAAAACTAACTATTTCACGTTTAGCTCGACATGGGACAAGACAAGAATTCACTGTCTCACGTTTATTGCGACATGAGACAATGACAAGAACTGGGACAAGGTTGGACAAGGATAAGAATTGAGACAACATGAGACAAAAAAAGCTTTCTTGTTCCACCAAGATAGGTGGAACAAGATGGGACAAGAATGAGACAAAAACTAAAATATTACTAATTAAACATCGTCTGATATATAACCTTAACAAAATATTTGTTTTAGTGGTCACCACCACTAGTTGCAGCCGCAACCACCACCTTAGCCACCTCCACCACCTCTACAACCACCATGGTCCGTCTATCACCACCTCCACAACCACCATCGGCTATCGACCACCACCACCACCGTTGACAATCTCTACCTTCTCTTCTACTACAACAACCTCCTTCATCACCTCCATAACCATCATTGCACACCGACCACCACCATCCATTACCACCACCATTGACCACCCCCACCTCCACCTCCACCTCCACCTCCACCTTCACCTTCTCCTCTACTACAACCTCCTCCACCACCTCCACAACCATCGTTGGTCACTGACCAACACCGTTCATCGCCACTACCGTGGGCCATTTCCCTTCCACCATTGACTACCACTACCACTGCCTACCACCACCACCACCGGCTACCACTATCTACCATATTCACGACCTCCATAAACACCACCGTCCATCTCCACCACCACCTCCACCATAACCATCACCACTGCCCACCATCACACCTACCTCCACCACATAGGCCACAACTACCTCTTCCATCACTGTCGACTGCCACCACCACTATCTACCATTTTCACGTCCTCAACAACTACCATCGTCCATCAATTACCAATGTTTCTACCTCCACAACAATTGTTGTTGCAACAATCTTCATCGTGTCTACACCAATTAATAAGAATCTTCCAAATCGAATAAAATATAATTTATCCTTTGTATGAATCGGGTTTTTTTCAAACTAACATCAATTATATAAAAAATTTCATTCAAATTTGGTACTATTTTATATTTATTTATATGAAAATTGTGTAAAAATGTTTATAAATTAAATTATAACTATTATATAATATATAAAATTATAATAACTTTTGTGGGCAAATTGTTTAGTTCTGTCATGTCCAGTACCAATCGTACCAAACACTGGACAAATATTTGTTATGTCCAATCCTACCATCTTGTCTTGTTTAGCCATATCCAATTATGTTATGTCTAGTACTATCCAATCATGGTTAGATAACAAACGCTAGCTTATGCATCTACAAAAAATCTGATTATCTTTATGTGACTAATCAAGGGCATTATTGTAAATTTGAAAAAAAAGATGGGCATAAATGAGGAGCCAGCAGGACCAGCTGAATTGGTTTTGACTTTTGACAACGGGGCAGAAATGTGCATAGATTAAAATCGAGTGGCGTGCAAGTAAATTGATAAACCAATAGGGGCATAAATGTAAAACAAACGTTTCCAGATATAAATCTTCTCTTGTAGAAACTGCTACTCCTATATATACTTGGATTCTTCACATTCATTCCCACGCTCATCTCTCTCCCTAGAATCGACCCCAATTCCAGAGAGAATCACACACATATTGGTGAGAAAAAGAGGGAGAGATTCAAAAGAAGTCCGATTGTTCATGGAGGAATTGGGAAGGATGAAGAGATTCGCTGTTCTTCTGTGCGCGGAAGACTCCGATTACGTGAAGAAGAAATACGGTGGATACTTTGGGGTTTTTGTTGCAATGCTGGCCGAAGAAGGCGAGATTTGGGACGTTTTTCGTGTATCCAGCGGTCACTTCCCGTCCGATGACGAGATCGGTCTCTACGACGGTTTTGTGATCACAGGTAGTTGTAACGATGCCCACGGTAACGACGCTTGGATCTGTAAACTTCTCATTCTGCTCAAGAAACTGGATTCGTTGAACAAAAAAGTACTCGGCATTTGTTTCGGCCATCAGGTAACTTCTTATTGATTAACTACTCGTTTTATCTTCATCTAATCAATTTCATAGCTATGATTTGAAGTATATCTTACTTTTTTTCCCTAAATTAGTGCTCTCGGAAGTTTGATTTACAACTGCACAGCTGTCTTCTACACGCTTGCTATGCCTCGTTTGAGAAACTTACATGTTTAGTCCTTAGACTTGGTTCTAGTTACTTTTTGGCACTAAATTCTAGAAACGATTCAAAAAGGCAACTGGTCAATCTACTTCGAGATCCCGAGTATTCAATTGATTAATTCTACCCAACTCTGCATCCAGTTTTACGTCAACACGCCCAAATTTTAGTTTAAACCTAAATATATATTTGTTTTCAATATTCAACTCAAAACAATTAATATTCGTTTTCGAATGTCAACTGAATTATTTACTAATCAACAATAATCATTTGTTATATCATCCTATATGCACGCCACTCTTTTAGGTCTCTTGTTTTATCCTGCATCAAAATATAACAAAATTTTCTTGTAACTAAGATCTTTTCCTTTAAAATTTTATGTTTTGTACCCATTTTGAATAGTAATGTTGATTATGCAACATTCAATCACATGGATATCAAGTTATCAATCAATATAGTTTTTACTGATGACGTATTGATCGATCTATCATTATGCTTTTTTTTTCAATCAGTATAACTTAAAACTTTGGCATCCATTTAACCAAATGGTTTACAAGATCAACATGTTGGTCATTATTAGTATATTAGGAAATTTTGGTACTTTGTTACATTTGTTGAAAAAAGTCTTTCTTTACACTAAGAGTCAAGGAAAACTACTTTACATTTTAGCGCATTATACCAAATGATTTTTGTCGTTATGTTATTTGTATGATACCTTTGGTAAAAATGGACAAACATTGACAAAAAATTGGGTAAGAGAAGACAGCAACGTGTATGAAATATACGTGTTCGTGATCATACAATAAAATTTCACAACCGTGGAATGGTCCCGTCATGTAACATTTAATGCAAACATAGCCGTCGAATATTTAGGTGGACCTACATACCTTTAAATACGTGGACACAATATTGCAATCTATTTATCGAATTTTCAGATGTTGTCCCTATCCCAAAAACGTTCTTTAATTGGTTTTTATGATGGTTTTTTGAGATTCTTGTGATTTAAAAGCATGTTTTTTATGTTTACATTTAGCATACCCAACAAATAATTCAAGGAATACTTTCCAGAATCATTGAATCTTTAGGTTATTTTATAAAATAATTGAGAGTCTAGTTAGATGAAAGATTCTTGAATTATTATTTCTACATAAAAAGCTAGAACAGCCACGACACATGTCCACCACCATACTTGCATGAGTAAGACCACCCTCTCATTGTCTGACTTGTCTCATTGTAATTCTTAAAGTGTACACTTGCATCACTTATATAGCGACATCTTATAAGTTATATACAATATTTGGTGATAATAATTAAACAAACATATATACCGATAAGGATAATTCACTAGGTTTTTTAATGATTGGTATTGGTTTAGCAACTAAAAAGAAAAAATCTTTTTTTAGTGTCGTCCATGTAAGGCGGTCGCACTATGGTGCATACGTTGACGGCCTCATTCCTCCATCTTTTCCCAAAAGCCGTTTTTTAGGATCGTGAAAGATGAGACCGTATTATTTTGTTGGGTGCAACAATATATTTTATTGAAACTACAATAATAACACAAGTTTATTTTATCAGAGTTGGTTTGCACGGTCTTTTCTCCCTTCTAGATATGGTTCACGTTTTTTAACTTGTAATTTCAAATTTATTGTGTTTCTGAAAGAAATTGAGATAAAAGACTCGAACAAAGGACCTCACATACAAAAAACAAGGAGTTAACCGACTTACCAATGCTGATTTTGTAAAAAAAATCTATAAGTTCGTTTCTAATAGTCAAATATTGCCACCATTCGAAAAAATTCCTAGGTTCACCTTTGTTTTCTACTCTTGGTTATTTGTTAATGGGTTGTTTGTTTACCTCTTAATAGTTCCATTAAGAGGCAGACTCTGAATCGTTAAGAGGTGAATCTTGTTTGGAAAAAAAAATGTTTGTCATTTAATGGTTCTAAAACTTTCTTAATGATTTTGTATCTTGTGTCTCTCTTAACCATTAAGCGCCCTAATTTCATTGTAAACAATTACCAAACAATTATATTTCATTTTGCACTATATCATGAGAGTCTCTTAATCATTCTGATCACTTAATCATTCTACACCGAACCATTCAGCAACCGCCAAACAGCCCCTTAATATCATAGACACATGAAAGTCGTTTTATTTTGGTAACCTATATATGTACGAAATGTTGACTCTACAATTTTTTTGTACAATGAGCTAGTAACATTCTATGAAACGTTAATTAGATATTAGCCCGCGCACTTGGAGGAAAGGTTGCTCGTGCAACAACAGGATGGGATATAGGAGTGCGGAGCATCAATTTCTCGACATCTATGAAGATGTTCACTAATTTGAAATTGCCAACTCGGTTATCTTTGATTGAATGTCATCGTGATGAGGTACATTTTACGTTTTTCAAAAGTTGTGGATTTATCGCTTACCACACTTGTTTTGTCCATGAATATGATGTTTAATTCTAGACTTGGTGTAACAAATTAGGTTCGGGAACTCCCATCCAAGGTAGAGGTGTTGGCATCGTCCGATAAAACTAAGGTTGAGATGTTTAGGTACGGTGATCATATCATGGGAGTTCAAGGCCACCCCGAGTACACCAAGGATATTCTTCTACAACTAATCGACCGCCTTCTTCAACACAATCTTATTGAGGTACTACAATGCAAACATTGGGTTATAACGATTACACCTTGTCATTGTTAAAATATGTGAAACATGCCCTGTCATGTCTCATGTACCAAATGCAACCTTAGAGTTGAATAAAAAGGGTCCCGCATATCCTAACAGTGATATTGATCACACAATATTTCTGGATTTATAATAAAATGAAAATTAATAAGAAAAGGATTGTTATGAATAGGAATGGAATGCTATAAAAGGGAGAGGTAGCATGGAGGAGAATGAGCCAGACAGGGAGACATGGAAGCAGCTGTGCACCAGCTTTCTAAAGGGGAAGCTATGGTAAACAACACTATTTATATATTTTTTATTTCCATAAACAAATCGATGCTGGAATGTAAATATTCATTTTATCATTTTTTCATTTTTTCATTTTTCCTTTCTTCCTCTCATCCTTTTGTTTGTTTTATGTTCGATTAAATGAAAATTGAAAGAAATTTTTAAAAAAAAGTAATACCATACTAAGGTTGGGTTCCGATGAAAAAGAGAGTTAAAGTGAGAAGCGTAAGAAGTGATCTTCATTCTTGAATGCACATTAGGATGAGATGCATTGGATCAATTCATAATCAAAGGTGGGTTTGAGATTAAAGGTGATCAAGGGTCCACAGCCCTTCCTACGCTTCTCATAACTCTTCTTCTCATGCGATCATTTGCCTAATGTGCATCTCATTCTAATGTGCATTTAAGGGTGGAGATCGCTTCTTGCGCTTCTCACTTGAACTCTCTTTCTTACTAGAACCAACACTATACACAAGTATCAACTGACAATATGGCTTATGTTTTTGGGAATTGTTCGAGTCCTGTAAAGCCATTAAGATTTTTTTTGGCTATTTTTCAGGACCCTTAGGATTAGTCGAGGTACAAATACACAAGTCCGGACATCTATAGTAAACCCAAAAAAACAATAATTGATTAGCAATTTACTCACGTAAGTTGGACATGTATCCGTTGTTTCCGGACCCATTGTGTTCCATCCATATATTCTTTTTTGATTCCTTCCTCTTGTTATTTGGCAATAAACATGATGTTCTTGTCGTGACGTTTTTCATTTATCGATGAAAAGCTTTCAACATTTTCTTGTGTTGCGCAATTTTCTTTCTTTAAATTTATTACAGATCATATCGATTACGATGTTATTATAATAATCGAAATGCCAAATGTTTTTCTAACATATCCCAGATACGTTTGCTTTTCCCATTTGGTTAACTTTTTTGAGTTTCAAGATATTTATATATGTTTATTCTGATCAGAGCTTTGTTTTTCACTTTTGTTGGTCGTTTGGGTAATTGGGTTTAATCGCAAATTTCTGAGAAGGCACATGCTACTAGTTGTTCAAATGGTTAAAAGAATATTCAAAACAAAAGGACTCCAATTGAGGGACTCCAATTGAGTAGTTAGGGGTCGTTTAGTAAATATTACCCGGTATGTGGCGTGGTATAGTAAACATGATAAAAATCGAGAATCTCAGCCGGTAAGAACGACGATAAAGATGTAGAGTACAACTCGGTAAGTGAAGGTACTCTTAGTCGGGTAAATGTTTATCGGGTAAATTGTTGCATAAGACACCATTTTGATGTACTACAACCTTGCCCGGTAAAATGGGTTATAGTGTTGACTTCTAACGGTAAGCGTTTACCGGGTAAGTATTTGGGTAAACGACCCTTAAATTAGTCACTCAAAAATCCACACATGTTCCATTCACAATTATAAGGAATATATATACAACGAGACGCGGTATAGTTTAACAGTTACGGTGAATATTTTTTAGCATTTAGTGAGTTGACTTTTTAATCTAATTTCATTTTCCTTCAATTACGGTCATCTACCTTCAACTATATTTATCATCACTTTTAGTTACTTTCACTAACTTTTATATACATTTAATTACTTTTACATGGATAAATTTGTTAAAGTTTCAGTCATGAAGATAGTTGAAGGTATATGAAGGTTTTGTTCTCACTTTGTCACCTTAACTTTTATTTTCATCTGAACCCAACTCTATATATGATTCGGTTCCCATGAGAAATGTCATTTTTATATGAGAAGCGTGAGCAATATAATCTTCACGTGTAATATTATATGTGAAAGTACCCTCAAATTGTTTGAAGGTGTGTGAAGATGACCACCCGCCTTCAAAAAAACTGGTGAAGCTACATATTCAAGTATCGTCTCTTCACCACATTCACAAAATATAACGTAATATTCACACAATACAAAGATATACGTTCACCAATTCTAAAATATACAAAGTCAAAGAAAACGAATGGGAAATGAAGAAAGAAATACTTCATCTGTGGCATGAAAATCTTTTCAGAAAATCCTGAAATTAAAATGATATCATAAATATTATGGATGAAAGAAGTAAATGTATATGACACTTTCATGACACCAACATGATGCATTCATATGAAAAAATAAAATCGAAACAATCCACAAGATTTTGCTCAAATTTATCTGGGTTTTTTTTAACTAAATGTGACAAATCAATATGGTTTTTTTGAATCTATTTAAAAGTATTTATTAAATACATAATTGTTATGCATAATTGCATTCTTCGCCACATCTCGTTAACATGTAGAACTTACGTTATACTAAAAGTCTCACATCAATATCTCTTTTGGTCCCCGTTAGCTCCCTCCCTTGACCCTGACTCAGTTTCGCAAAGTTGATTCAAGATACCATGTGCCATAGACATAGAGAGCATACAATAAGCTCATGGTTCGAATACATTCCCAATGTTGTCACTGATCGAGCTCATGGTTCACTGTAACTTGTTTGAACATCCCTTTTTGCAAATGAGTTTCGGGTATTAACAACTCATCGGAACATATAGAGGGGAAAAGAAACAATTCCTTTACAACATTCAAAATCTTATCAAGTATTAACAAAGCATTAAACTAATCGATCGATCTATCAAATTTTCCAAACCAATTTGGTGATAAACGATGCATTCATATAGACCATAGATACTCAATTTGGTGATAAACGATGCATTCCCTTAAAACATTCCATCGATCAGGTAGCATATGAATACTATAAGTAAATTTTGATACATAGATAGCCAATATCCCGAACTATGATGTCTATAAAAAGAAAAGAGAAATCAATATGACAAACTAATAGCATTCGATGCCCAAAAACGAACTCTGAAAGAACAATGTCAAAATGATTAATTCGGAAGCTTGAATGTGAATAACCCCGTTTGGGATTTTTAACATTATTGATGTTGTGATCAAAGACACAGTCCCAAACATGTCCTAAAAAGATCAGAAATGGTCAGAGTTATAATTATTCATATTTTTAATAAAATAATGAGACATTTAATAAATTATATGATTAAGCTTTAAAAATGTCCATCTGGATTAAAAAAACTAATGTTTGGACAAAGTTATAATGTAAAATATTCGTTTGATAAGTACTAAAATTTACCATGTTACCCTCTGTATATTTTATTAGCTAAAATAATGGCATGTTAGAGCGATTAGCAGCGAACCCTATGGAGAAAGGGGGAGAATTTGTGCTTTTTCATCAAAATTACTGATTATAACGAAAATGTGTAAACACTCGATAAGATTGTGAGTTGTGAAGGTCTTATCTATATTATATTATAAAACATTTGATAAAAACTCTTAAAAACCATTTTTTATGCATGAAATATTGTTTATTGATGCATATTACTTAAAATTTAAGATTATAAATAAACTATGCATGAGTACAACTTATTAAAGTTGGATGTTTGAATTCGTGTAACTAATTGCAGATAGAAATAATCAAATATAAGATAAACATTTCATTTTAAAAATATAAAATCTAAAATATAATTAAGATAACCATTTCTAACATAATACTTAATCATTATCCTTATAAAAAATTATATTATTAAATTAAAAATAAATTATTTCGTTATTAAATCTAAATTAAATTATAATAAAAAAAATGAATTAAAGAAATTACCCAAAAAAGATATATTTATCAAAATTTATGATATATTTAAATTTATGTTTTATTCAAAAATAAAAACATTATCTTTTTTTCAAAACCATATAAACTGTACTTACAAGTAGATTGTGCGTAAATACAATCTATTAAAGTTATATGTTTGAATCGTGTAGCTAGCTGTAGATAAAATAATTAAATACAAGATAATCATCTCATTTAAATATAAATTAATTATGATAATCATTGAGGTCTAACAAAATACTTACTTATTATTTTTATAAAAAAATATATTATTAGACGAAACATAAATTACTTCATTATTAAACTTAAATTAAATTATAATAAAAAATTTGAATTAAAGAAATTAAACAAAAAGAGAACTTTTAAATAGTTATTTTGACACTGATATCGATATCTTTTTTCCAATTTTTTTTTGATATCTTCACATTTATATTTTATTCAAAAATAAAAAAATTATCGTTTTTTCAAAACCATATAAAATGATAGAGATAAAAAATAAAATAAAACATTAAAATCGAGATGTATCTTGCTGCATATATTACACGAGTACCATTCTAGTTTTATATGAATAAAAAAAAATCAAAGACTCTAAAAGAATCAAGAAGATCTAAGAAGTCAGTATTCCTTGAATGGGAGATCAAAGTCTTTTAGTTAAGTGGCTCTTTGAAAGAATAGGAGGCATTTATGTTTAAATAAAACCTAAAAACTATCAAACAATGGAACAAAATGGGTAATGTAAATCGTGTTAGTTGTTTTTTTTTATTAACCTGGATATCCAACCCACTATGCGAGCCGACTAATCTCAGGGTGACCATCTGCTTTGCAGATAGCCCGAAGTCACTACATTTGAATCTCCGTGGCCACAAGGGGATTTTTATTATTCCTTGGATTTTAACCTGAGACCTCTTGGTACTTTTTGACATTTAGAACCAAGTCTTGTTAGTTGTGATAACTTGATGGGTGGGTTTACTACATGTTTAGGAGGATTTGAACACCCATTAGTTGCTATATGATGTTGAGACTCATTAGAATTACCTTTGCAAATTAATTATGAAAACAATCATGGTATATATATAAACTATACCCCTATTTAAAGTTGTAACATCGCGGTTACATTAAGTTCGTTTACTATTTACCCAAAGCATTTTTCGAATTATAATCTCCAAAACAAATACGGGATATGAATTTTATATTTTCATCAAAAAATTAGGATCGGTTCAACCGAATAAAAAAAAACTTGTAACACAAAAGTTTCACGAAGCTTACAACCAACGATTTCAATACCAAAAAGGTCGGGACAAAATATATAACTACCCGACTATAATAACTACCTAAATACAACCTAAGACATAATTATATACATAACAAGTACCAAAATGACGTCCGGGGTCTTGAAACCTTCTACGGATCTACACCGCCTAATCTTTGCTTTTGTCCTTTATCGTCCTTCCTGAAAATATTTATTCTAACGGAATAAGCGACGAAGCTTAGTGAGCTTATATCGAAGTGTAAAAAAAATATGATGTAAAATACATATATTAACCGAGACAAAACAAAAATAACCGTTTAACTACAACCCATACAGTTAACATACATTGCAATACGATTCACACA